>NC_083773.1:1770741-1918241 GCF_963514075.1 Conger conger | reverse complement strand
AGCTCCCTGCTGCCCTTCACAGCTCTCCTTCTGCCTGGCTTTCCACAAAACACTCACAGCGAACGGTTACAGCCGCAGCCTGTATGCAGCGCGTTCCATTACATTACATTACATTACGTGGCATTTAGCAGACGCTCTTATCCAGAGCGACGTACAACAAAGTGCAAATCAAACACAAGAACAAGTGCAAAAGTGGACCTAAGAGGACAGTACTGTTCCGAGTCCTAGTGTAAACATACAGATAATCAGAACCCTTTGAAGAGTACAACCAACTTTCAAACTAGCATACCACTGTTGGCAGCTAGAATACAACAATATCTCCGTGTTCAGTTCTGTGCTGATGTGCGTTTGGTGTCCGCAGGGGAAATGGCCAAACAGATGAAGGTTAAGAAACTGAAGAATCTGAAGACCTTGGACTCTAAGCCTGGTAAGAGCCTGCCGGACTGGCATGCGCACACATTTCCCTCATTCAGCTTTCTGTCATTACTCTCCCGGGTTCAGTCCGCCTGGTCAGTGCCTTATGGTCTTAACAGCGGTGATTGCTCTCCTATAATCTGAGCCCACCACTGTGGGCCAGTTACGTGCATGATGAACAGGACCAGGCTGGGGTTCCTCAGCTGGATGACATGAAACCACCAAGCCCTACAGCACGAAGATCTCTCGCGAAGCGGCTACTCTTTTGTGCAAACTGCGCAAACTTCAAGCTTTTCTGGGGAGTGAATGTAGAGGGAGGCGAACAGGTTTTCAGTCACTGTTGACGCGCTCCACGTGTGAGGTCCTCCAGGCTGACGGCAGGCTGGTGTCGTTGCAGGTGTGTACAGCGCCTACAAGCCCTTCCTGAACAAAGACGAGGACATCATCAAACAGCTTCAGAAAGTGAGACACTCGCACCCTTCCTCATCGTCACACGTCTTCCTGACTGCGCATAACCCCTCCGAACATCCTGAGCATGAATTCATACATTTTATCATTCTGTTAATTTAGCAGACGCTCTTATCCAGAGCTGCTTACAGTATAGGGAAACCGAGGTGCATTCGCCCTGACTCATCTGCCTAATGGCATTCCCAGACTGGTGAATTCACATACAACATCACTAAAGCATTAAATCTAGTCCTATATGCTCCTCAAGAATAAACTTGCATCTCAAATTATGGCCTGAGAGGGCGGGAGCATTATTTTTCAGATCATGTAAATATAGGCTCTTTAGCCGATCCCGCAGCAGTGTTGAAATGCAGCAAGAAGCAGCAGGCACTGTACACAGTATGCAGTATGCAGTACGCAGTATGGTTTTTGCTCTCGCCTGCAGGGTATCCAACAGAAGCGACCTTCCGCGGCCCAGAATGCAATTTTGCGGCGTTACTTCCTGGAGCTGACCCAGAGCTTCATCATTCCACTGGTAAGAGAGGCCACCTTCAGAGTGCTTCGGTCCGGTATCTTTGGGGGGGGGGGGGGGGGGGGTTGTAGAAACGTGTACTGCAGAAATGACCTCACAGTGACATCTCAGTGACATCACAGTGACCTCACAATGACCAGTGACCTCACACTTCTCTCTGCGTCTCAGGAGCGCTATGTGGCCAGTCTCATGCCTCTGCAGAAGTCCATCTCCCCCTGGAAGGTGAGCGTTTTAGCGACAGTTTGTAGCGCACAAATTAAAATTAAACATTGTAAAGTGACTGTATTTGATAACGGTGAGTTCAATGGTCTCGTCTGTCGGTGATTGACAGCGTTTTCAGGATTATTGGGAAATATTTCTTCTTTCGTATCCCAGAATTCACCCAGTGACATTATAGTGCCCTTTTGTGACATTTGTACACGCCTCAGATATAAAGTTCTCATTGAAACTGGAAGGTTTGCCCGGTGATGCGTTACAAATCCTTGGGCTGCTGGGTGAGAAAGAGCTCGGCAGGATTTAAACCACTTTTTTTTTTTTTTTTTGTACTTAAACCATTTAAATCCATTTAATGCTCTGGAAAATTGCGGCTTTCCAAAGAATTATGGGTTGTTCCCTTCAACAAAGATGTCCTGAGACGCCGACAGAGAACGGCTCATTAAGGCATCATTAGGCTATCAAGCCCTCTGGCACTTGCCAGCTACCTTGATGGGGCTGAACCCTGAACCCTGAAAGTGATGGAGTGTGTTGTGGGCTCCTGGTTAGACCCTGGGGTGGAGGCAGTGTCTGTCTGTGACCGTGACCCCTCTGTCTGTCTGTGACCCCTCTGTCTGTCTGCGACCCCTCTGTCCGTCTGCGACCGTGACCCCTCTGTCTGTCTGTGACCCCTCTGTCTGTCTGTGACCCCTCTGTCTGTCTGCGACCCCTCTGTCCGTCTGCGACCGTGACCCCTCTGTCTGTCTGTGACCCCTCTGTCTGTCTGTGACCCCTCTGTCTGTCTGTGACCCCTCTGTCTGTCTGTGACCCCTCTGTCTGTCTGCGACCCCTCTGTCCGTCTGCGACCGTGACCCCTCTGTCTGTCTGTGACCCCTCTGTCTGTGACCCCTCTGTCTGTCTGTCTGTCTGTCTGTCTCTCTCTGTCTGTCTGTCTGTGACCGTGACCCCTCTGTCTGTCTGTGACCCCTCTGTCTGTCTGTGACCGTGACCCCTCTGTCTGTCTGTCTGTCTGTCTGTCTCTCTCTGTCTGTCTGTCTGTGACCCCTCTGTCTGTCTATCTGTCTGCGACCGTGACCACTCTGTCTGTCTATGACCATGACCCCTCTGTCCGTCTGCGACCATGACCCCTCTGTCCGTCTGCGACCATGACCCCTCTGTCCGTCTGCGACCATGACCCCTCTGTCTGTCTGTGACCCCTCTGTCTGTCTGTGACCCCTCTGTCTGTCTGTGACCCCTCTGTCTGTCTGTGACCCCTCTGTCTGTCCGTGACCCCTCTGTCCTTCTGCGACCGTGACCCCTCTGTCTGTCTGTCTGTCTGTCTGTCTGTCTGTCTGTCTGTCTGTCTGTGACCGTGACCCCTCTGTCTGTCTGTGACCCCTCTCTGTCTGTCTGTCTGTCTGTGACCGTGACCCCTCTCCCCCTGCCCCACGCTGCAGAGTCCCCCCCAGCTGCGGCCCTTCAGTCAGGAGGAGTTCATGAGGAGCCTGGAGAAGGCGGGGCCCCAGCTCACCTCGCGGCTCAAAGGAGACTGGATCGGCCTGTACAGGTGCAGCTCTGCCCTGCTCCAGAATCACCGTCTTCATCATCTTCATCTTCATCATTCATTATCATGAGCAACGCTATCACAACGCATGTCATGCACAGATAGTCTTACTTCTTATTATTGACGATATTATTAATGACGATTATTATTAATGTAGCGGTCAGAAAAGGTGTTTTCTGAAATGTAAGTAGCTATCGAGGTTATGAAACCATGTTGGGCCCCGTAACCCGGGTTACGTGTGTGCGTCCGCAGGCAGTTCCTGAGGAGCCCGAACTTTGACGGCTGGTTCAGGACCCGCAGGAAGGAGATGACCCAGAAGCTGGAGGCGCTGCACCTGGAGGCCCTGTGTGAGGAGGTGAGACCTCTCCCCACAGGCCCTGTCCCTTACCCCTACCCCACACCTCCCTGTGTGAGGAGGTGAGACCTCTCCCCACAGGCCCTGTCCCTTACCCCTACCCCACACCTCCCTGTGTGAGGAGGTGACCTTACCCCTGCCCCACACCTCCCTGTGTGAGGAGGTGACCTTACCCCTACCCCACACCACCCTCTACCACTCCCCCTACCTCCCTGCCACTGTCCTTTACCCCTACCCCACACCACACTCTACCACTCCCCCCTTACCTAACCCTACCTCACACCGCACGACTCAACCACCCCCCACCTCCCTGTCACTGCCTTAACCCCAACCTCACACCCCACACTCAACCCCCCCCCCTTACCTAACCCTACCTCACACCGCACTCTCCTCCCTGCCCCCTACCCCCTCGCCCTCCCCGCACTTCACCCCCGTGTATGTAGACATGTTTTGTAAGTGACTTAAAACACGGGTCCATTTCACTCAATTTCGCTCGTAGCTCAAAGTAGCGTGGCTGCTGCACTGAGATCCGTCCCATGTCATCGTGGAATGATAAGCAGGATGTGAGTGGCGTTAAACGGGCGTGTGCGGCGCGCTCTGGCTGACAGCGCGCTCTCCCCCCTCTGCAGGACCTGCAGCAGCGCATACAGAAGCACACGGAGGTGGAGATGGTGGACCTGGTGCTGAAGCTGAAGGATAAGCTGGTCAGTCCCCCGGACCACGCCCGCACAGCCCCCAGAGGCTCAGACGGGCCCCGACCGTCTGCCTGCCTTCGTTACTCTTCCAGTTCTGCTCCACCACCTGCAGCAGCCTGTGTGATTGGCTCAGAATATGGAGTGCGATTCGTCAGATTTGATATGCGGATGTGCCCAGCCAGACACGGGCTGCATCATAACCAGAATACTTGAGTGTGGAAATGTAGATGTGGTCACTCCTCAGAGCAGAGCTGAGTGTGTGCCTGGTCTGTAGATGTGGTTGGTCTGTAGGGTCTGTAGGGTCTGTAGGGTCTGTAGGGTCTGTAGGGTCTGGGGGCTGTGCGGGGTGCTGATCTGCGTCTCTGTGTTCCTCAGGCCCAGGCGGAGCGGGAGCGGTTGCCGGTCCAGCCCGGCACGCTGGCCAAGCTGCAGACCCACATGGAGCGTGTGATCCTCTCACTGCCGGAGGACCTGCAGGGCATCCTGCACAAACCAGCCACACCCTGACCCCTGACCCCTGACCCGCGCTCAAAGGGCACGCACACAGAGGGCACGGAGCAAGCCGTCGGCACAGTGACTCTTCCACACTTGAGTAGTGGATTTTTAAATCTTTAATTTTTATTTTTATTATCAATTTATTTTTTATTTTTTTTTAACATCAAGTGCACTTGTACCCGAAGACCTGTGTGCCCGAGTGCGCAGTGCTGGCATTGCCAGAATCAATAATGTACACAAACAATCACTGAACCAGAAGAGCCAGGCGTGGCTGCACTATGAAGGGTGCAGCGGGGTGGGGGGGTCAACAGCATCCCTCCCCGGGCCAGCCCATGCACAGCAGCTCTCTCCCTCTCCCTCCCTCTCCCTCTCTCTCCCTCCCTCTCCCTCCCTCTCCCTCCCTCTCCCTCCCTCTCCCTCCCTCTCCCTCTCTCTCCCTCTCTCTCCCTCTCTCTCCCTCTCTCTCCCTCTCTCTCCCTCTCTCTCCCTCTCTCCCTCTCTCTCTCTCTCACTCTCTCTCTCTCTCGCTCCTCTGCCACCGTCACCAGCTCTATACCAAACGCGTCCCCTCCTCCCTTCCTACCGCGCTGTCTGCAGGACCCAACAACACGTCCCACGGACCGCGCTGTCTGCACACACACCACCGCGCGGTCCGGGCGGTACACCACCTGACCTCACTCAGCGGCTTATCGGCTGAACCCAGCGGGTGAAATAACGGGTGAAATCAGGCGGTGTCGTGCTGGTGGGAGCAGATGCCTGCAGACCCTTCAGCAGTGCTGCCCTGGCTCCTACCACTACCTCATGTCCTCGAGAAGAGGAGAGAGAGGAGAGGAGAGAGAGGTCAGAGAGGAGGAGAGGAGGAGAGGAGGAGAGAGGCTCCCCACGGTACGTGGGGTTGTGTGTCGTCCTGTGAAAGGACTGCTGAGTGTCTAGGCCTGAGTGTGTGTGACTGCTTGGCGCACAGCTGCGTATCTGGAGCAGGCCCCCGTGCCGCAGGCCCCCCGTGCAGCAGGCCCCCCGTGCCGCAGGCCCCCCGTGCCGCAGGGACCTCGTGTCTTTGGCCCGGGTGCTGTGAGGCTGTTCTGCGTGGAGGAATCTTTGTGAAAAGTGGACAGCAGGGCTCCTTGGGGTAAGGTGTCCTGCAGAGTGTTGGGTTGGACGAGCTGCTTTGCTGTAACACTTTAATATAACACTAATTTAATCTTCTTTTTTTTCCCCCCATCCTTTCTAACTCCCCTGATCCGATGTGGCATTGAAACTATGATCAATACCTTTTTTTTGGAATTTTCTTTTTTTTGGTATTTTATTTTGAGCAATTCTGGATGAGGTGATCCGAGAGATTACCCTGTACATTGTGTGAGTACCACTGACCGACTGAAGTACCCTTGTCCCTGTCATTCAAACCAGGTTGGACTATTGGGGTGTTTTAAATGACTGCTAAATAATTTGGCCAGTCCCCCCCCCCCCCCGCACACCCACTCAAATACAATTCATTCATATTCTAGCTATTTGACATTTTCGGAAGCACTACTACTTTTACTTTTGTAATTGTTTTGTGGATTTTCCCATCCTAAACTTACACCTATTTCGCAGTTATTCATCAGTAATTTGTTGTGGGTTTATGTGCACTTAAAATGGACTTGAATGTACGGTTGATTTTTGAGGTGGAGTTGCCTTATTAAGAGCTGTTTTTTTTTTTAATCGGTTCAGAAAGGAGACTATATTCCAATATTTGGGGGGTTTTTTGTTATTGATTTCCATGTCCGTTGCGTAAAGCAGGGAAGGCCCACCTCAAGGAACCGCCTCCATTCGCTGGCAGTTTGGTCCCACAATGTACAGAGTGTTCGATGGTGCCCCACCGTGTAAGCCTTCTGCATTGCTTTGTTTGTAAGGGTTAAAGGTCACTTTCCAGCAACTCCTGTGCCTTCCATTCCATTCCATTCCCTGCCCTGTTCCTGTGTTCCTGGAGAACTGTGGATCCACTCCGTTTTCCTGATTTGGCTCTGAAATGGGAACTTAAGACACACGGTTACAGTTAACCTGATTTCTTGGGTCGTAGTTTGGATACTAATTTCAATTTCTGACTTCATTTCAGTGTGTTCAGGTTTGAGACTTGTGCTTATAGTTTAGATTATTATTATTATTCAAGTGCTTATTTTGCTAATTATTATGTTTTCAGTGTAGAGTAATCATCATGAAATGAACAGTAAGCCTGTTTTCAATCTGCTTTTGCAACTGATGATGTTTATTCTGTATGAAATACAGCATCGTCATGATGCTTCATAATTGCCTGCTGAACCGAGAGAGCTTCATTTTCCCTTTTGGGATGTAATGCAGAAGGAATGTGGAACGCGTATAAATCTACAATGTTTATGCTTAAATGTGTGGAAATACTAACACCACGCTGATTAACCTTTTAACATTTGGAAGCTTGCTGGGGGCTGGACCATCAGACAGAGGAAGCATTTCAGAAGCATTTTCTCTGTTTCCACGCCCAGCTAAAGTTTCCCTCCGATACATTTCACAGACTAATTGCCAAAACCCCCCCCCCCCAAAAAAACAACAACAACATAATTTCTAGAATTTCTGCATGTAGACATATTGTGAAACAAACGGAAATGTTTTGACAAAAATATTTTTCAGAGACCAGCCCTGCATTTTAATTCGGAAGGCTTGAAATGCTGGTAATGAAACCAAAGATTCCAACAATTTTAGTGTTGCTTCAAATGCTTAAAATTGTACTCGATTTTGGGAAAAGAAACGGTGCAATTACAAATGAATGAATTTCCCTTGTGACATTTATCCACAACAGACTCCAGCCTCCGGCTCTGGAGGGCGGTCTGACAGCGAAGCGGTCTCTGTATGAGGCCACGTGCAGGGAATCGGGCAAACATCGTCACGCGACACATTTCGGTTCAGATTCGCCTTTGGCTGGCACGGGGACCTGTAACTTGGTTGTTGGACAACCACTATAGTTCTATATTTTAAAGTTAAAACCTATTTTAAAGATGCTTGAATTTTATATATATATATATAGAGAGAGATCTATTCTCATACTACGTTATTCTGTAACTGAGTTGCTGGTCTGCTTGAGTATTTAAAATGGTCGTTACCTATTTAGAATATTTGATAACTACGACAACAACAGTAATGCAGCAAGTATGGAGTTGTTGTTGTTAGTTATAGTGGTAGTACTGTGGTTACAGTTTGACATCCTGAACAGACTATGGTGCTTAACTCCTTTACTAAACGGCAGAAATTGATGTTAACAGAAGCACAAGAGGCAGCACATCGCATGGGGACAGCTCAGTATTTTGGCATTAAGATTTTATTCATGTTATTGATCCTTTTGTATTGAAGCCATAACCACTTATGCTCTGTACTTTGGTTTTAACATTTGTACAGCAATTGTCACTGTGTAACTTCTTGCCGTCACTTTCATGGAAGAAAAGTATTTTTTACTGTATAGGAATAAAGTGACAACTAGAAGATCAGATGTGTGTTTTCTTTCCACGTTTTTTCTAATGATTGCAGCTGGTATGTCTGATCATATATTTAACAATATGTTTGATTGTATGTCAAAGCCTGTTAAAATGCCCTGCCCGTTACGGACGAAAGGGTGCAGATGAGTGAGGGATGCAGTACTACAAGAAGACCACAAGGTGTCAGATATGAGCCAGACTTGAGCTTTGAAGCCTTCAATGTCAAAAGTCTGTAATATCGGTGACGATTGATTTATTTTCTAAATTCAAAACTTGCCTTTGAAGCAGGCCCTCGCCGTTTTATTCAGTTCCACCATGCAACAAGACCCGACTGGAAGCCTAATCTCAACCCCAGATCTGCCACACTGGTCTCCAACTCCAGCCTCTGCTGGTTTCTCTTTATTCCTTTCAATTGGCAGCCAATTTAGGCGAAGGAAACAACATTTGCAGACATTTTAGCGAATCGTTTTCTTAAATTAAGCACTTACAGAAGTGCTAGGACACATAATATAATTTGAGTTTGAGATCCCTGCTCCACAGCTTCTGAATAGGGAGGTTAGGGTTTGTGAGATTAGTTTTGTTGAATATTTCATTTTAACCAATTATGTGTTGCTTTTATAATTGCCTTGAATGGCCATCTGTAACTGGAGTGCGGCCTACCCTACTATCAATGAGGAGTGAAAAGTGACAAACCTTTATTTTATGAAGCAAAGCAAATCCCTGGAATCTGGGCAGACTTGGTTCACCTGAGGGCCTCACAGGTTGTGAGGCTCGGGCTGCTGGAGGCTCTGCTGCCCATCGTGCGTACCATCCTCTCGAAAAAGAACTTTTATATAGCGCCTTTATCCAAAGCTCTGTACAATTGATGTTTCTCATTCACCCATTCATATACACACACACATGGCACCGACCAGCTCGTCAGGAGCATTTAGGGGTTGGGTGTCTTGCTCAGGGCACCGTGACACAGCCCAGGCGGGGGATCGAACCAGCAACCCTCCAACTGCCAGACGACTGCTCTTACTGCCTGAGCCAATGTCACTCCCATCTTATATTCTGCTACCCTCTAAAAATGGGCACATCTGCTTCACCAGAACCAAAAACGGAGAACCTCCAAACTTAACCTCTGGACACTGGATAGGCAGTTTTGCCTGTTATGTTAAGGGAGTCGTGAAGCCTCACAGTCTCTTCACATATTGGTCTGGTTTTACTGAACAATATTACACTTCATCCTGGACTGAATTCAGCTTTGTTTGGTGAATCTCCATTCAAAATAGAATTTAGTTTAGGACTAGGCTTAATCTGTGTCTGTGAAACCGACCCATAATATCCAACTTTTGAGTCCAACATTATATTGTGTTATAAAAAAAAAAATGTTAGTGTGCCACTATGTCCTGGGAAAATCTGGTGAGTCCCAATAAGGCCCAATCTTTTTCAAAGGGCAGTTAGTAGTTCACAATCAAACCCAGAAGGACGGAGGCATGAGTCATGGCATGAGCAACAGGTTGGTTTGGTAACATGACTGATGCCCCGGATTTTGCTCAAGAGTAAATGTGTGGATTTCTCGTCTAGGAGTATTCCAACTCAATTTTACAGATATAGGCCATCTCTTGCAGAATAACACATCCATGTGTCTTAACTTAATATAGATACAGCGCATACAGTGCAGTCTGCATTTATTTGGACAGTGACACATTTTTTGTTGTTTTGGCTCTGTGCTCCGGCACACTGAATTTCTAATTAAACGATGACTACGGAGTTAAAGTGCAGACTTTTAGCTGTAATTTGAGGTTTTTTTACATCCATTTTGGGTGAACGGTGGAAAGTGTGGTGGCGCCACTGTTTCTTGGACAGGCGTGTTAAGTTGTTATCATTAGCTCATGCATAAAACAGCGAGCAAGAGATATGGTTGTAAGAACATTTTTGTTTGCTGGAATACAAAGTGAAAACGACAAAATGTGTCACTGTCCAAACTCTTATGGACTGCACTGTATACCTACGTACAGTTGAAAGGATGGTAGAATAGACAGCATCCCATGATTGCATTTTTTCAGGTTTCAATATCTTGTCAGGGTTTATATATGACACATTCTAAGACTAATCGATTGTGTGTTTAACCGGCTGTATAGAGAATACATTATTTATTATATTAGTAACACCGTTTTGAAACTATAAATAGTTTACTTATTTTTTAAATCATTTCTTTAAGTACACTTCAATTGTGTGTTGTTACTTCCTGTTGTGGAACGGGTTCAGGAATCGGTGCGATGCATGTAGGGATGTGGCACCCGTGACGTCATTTTGTACGCGTTGGAGTTGCTGCTGAAGAACGTGACGTGGCAGAGAGCGAGCGAGACCGACCCGAAAAGCCCCAGCCTGCTTCATTCACGCAACGTAGCCCAATCCATCCCTGCGGTTCTTCCGTCTTAGTTTATATAAACAGTATCTCCCATTTGATTCTTAACTGGGTACGGTCAGAAGATATATAGAAAACGTGCCGATTAGGAGGGCTGAACGAGGTGAAAGAACCGCGAGCCGGTACATCCAAAAAGCAAGTTGTTTAGAAAGGCAGTTTAATTTCAAGTAGCTAGCTAGTTGGCTCTAGCTAAATTGATTTGGCGACAAAGATGGGCCTCTCAATATCTTCTCTCTTCAATCGTCTTTTTGGGAAGAAACAAATGAGGATCCTGATGGGTGAGTTTCTTTTTTTTTTGTTAACGCGAGGAATGTGAGCTATATACTATGGAGCTAGTTAATTGTTAGCAATGGCACTGTAGTATCTAGTGATGCTGACAGGTTTAAAATAACAGGCAACTGCATTTTTGCTGCCTGGAAAACGCCCGCCCTCCTGTTTGTTTCACTGTAATGTTGGCCAAAATAAACTTGCTAACGTGAGCTATCTAGCTCTAACTAGCTAGTCTAGCTAACATTCATTGCTGTGAACTTTTCAGGGAGACGCAACTTTTCTGTAGTCGTTAACTGGCTTTGCATCTTTTGGGCCCTCAATAACTTCGCTGACGTTAGCAGCTGGCTACAACTTTACCCTGAGGAGCGGCTAGCTAATTATCGCGATTGCTAATTTTGAAGTTTGACTTTTGTGGCTAATTTAGCTAGCTTTTGGCAGAATAGTTGATTAGCTAGCTACTAGATAAATAGGCCGTTCACTAAAAGTGTACTTGGCAACCAAAGTTAGCTGGCAGTAACTTTATTGAAGAAAAAGTAACATGTGGCAGCTAGCTTGCTAAGTAGCATAGATATACTAGCATAAGCTCAACTAGGTAGTAACTCAACGTTAGACGGGACGTGACATGAGGAATAGAACGTTTTAGCTACAATCTGTGCTTAATCTAAGTAGTCTTGTAGCAATTTGGGCGGTTCAATAACCCTTTTGGCTAGCTAAGATTGCGAGCTAATGCTACGTTAGCATGATTTGAGATTATCTTACTGTTTGTTAATGCCAGCCCTCTGCTACAAATTCGATGAAAATGGACACCGAATCTGGCCCGGTGATACGATTAGGTAAATTGACTAAATGTAGATAAGATTAAATTATAGCTAAGTTACTCTGCCTACTTCTGAGTGTTACTTAGCTAGCTAAGCTAACTGTTAATGGTGCATAGCGGCAGCTGATTTGATGACAAGCATTTCATTCAGGGCCGTTATGTTGGTTCACGTTAGCTAACATTAGTTGTTAATTTGTCGCTAGATCGCCAACAATATTGCACGTTTTCTTTTTGTATCGTTAGCCAATTAATTTTAGACGTTTCCTTGTTGCCATCACCTAGACGACTAACTGCCTGCTTACAAATGTGGAATGTCAAGAATGCGGGAGTTTTCCTAACTAAATTGGGGATGGTAACTTTAACGTGGCTATGGCTGTCTGCCTTGAGCTCCACTCACTTAACGTTTGTCGACTGCACTCGACTCGTGTCACTCGCCAAACAGGAAATTGGGTACAGATGGACTGAGTCCAAGGAAAGTCAACATTCCCTTCAAGTTTGCGTTTGAGACCAATGTTTGACTTGTAGCCCAATGTTTGAATTGAAGAACGACCAAGCGGAATATTGATTTCACGATGCTGCGATGAATATTATAACATTTCGACACGGTGCTTTTCCCTTTCCCTGCTCGTGTTTCAGTTCACATTGTCGATGCACAAGTCTGTGGAATTTGATGTTTGTTTTTTTGCAGCTGCTTGAAGCCTGAATATATTTTTTACCAACCCTTGCACCTCCTTGTGGTTGAGTTCTTTTTATTTGTAGCATCGGTGCTGAGATTTGATGGAGCACGATGCCAGAGATATACCTGGGAATTTGGTTGCATAGTTCTGTCTTTTGTATTCATGTAAATGAGCTATGCACAGTCATTTTATCTTGTGCATTGCTTCTGAAATGGAGGACATTGACTGTAGCAGATATGTTGGAATTTGCAGACTTTCATTTGTCCTGTGTGGTAATTGTCTTATTTTCCTTCTCAGTTGGTTTAGATGCTGCTGGCAAGACCACCATCCTCTACAAACTGAAGCTTGGGGAAATTGTGACGACGATTCCCACCATTGGTAAGAGCTTCTCTGTGGTGGCAGCAGAATGGGACTCCACGAGCTAGTGTTCCAGCCTTCTCTTTTTTTGTTCCAGTCTACTAATCGTCTGTAACGTGTGTTTTGAAATACTGTAATGAAGCGACTCAAAATTTAAATTTGAGAAAATCAAGATTTGTCTCTCACACACACACACGCATACAATGGATCTCCTTCATCTTGTACAATTTCAAAAAGGAAGCAAAACAATATTACAGGATAAAGCATTGTGGTGCATTATGGTGTATTAGCCATTGCACGTCTGGTAATTTATTCATTTTTTCACGTGTGTGTTTGTGTGTGTGCTGCTCAGGGTTCAACGTGGAGACCGTAGAATACAAGAACATCTGCTTCACGGTGTGGGACGTGGGAGGCCAGGACAAGATCAGACCTCTCTGGAGGCACTACTTCCAAAACACTCAGGTGAGCTCACCTGCCTCGCTGCCACCTGCGTGAGAGCCAGCGTTTCCGTCACCGCCAGCGCGCACCTGAACTTCTGCACTGTGCGTTCACAGGCCCAGGTCTGAGGTTCCTACAGTGTAGCATAGTTAACCACTGTGCTGTCGGCACTGTGCTGTGCATCATAGTTAATCACTGTGTTGTCTTCCTGCACTCAGTTTCTGTACTGTAGTAAGGATGTGAGGGAGTACACTGTGACAGTGGAGGAGAGCGTGAACTTGTTCACACATTGTTCTCAGACGCGTAGCGCTACAGGAAGTGAGCGAGGGGTAGGGGGGGGTGCCGGACGTTGGACAGCTCACCACCACGTTGAGACAATGTTTCTGCAGGCACCGAAAACACAATCGCAACGGCCACTGTGTTCTTTTCAGTGCTGCTCACCCAGTTCAGAAAGACTCTTGGTGACCTCATTACATTACATTACATTATTGGCATTTGGCAGACGCTCTTATCCAGAGTGTACGTCTCTCAAACCTCGTCCTGCGTTGATGAAGCCCCTGGAAGTGGGAATGCTCGGCTTGTGTCCGTTTCCCTTTTAAAGGGGGGCCCGTGGGCCCTGTGGGACGGCCTGTGGGCCCTGTGGGACGGCCGGCTCCCCGCCCACATACAGACCACCCCCCCCGTGCCTGCAGTTCCACTCTCTCCTCCCCCTGACTCTTTCTCTACTGTGATCCCATCTCTGTCTGCCCCTCTGCCCTTCCCCCCTGTGTGTTTCTACTGTGATCCCATCTCTGTCTGCCCCTCTGCCCTTCCCCCCTGTGTGTTTCTACTGTGATCCCATCTCTGTCTGCCGCTCTGCGTGTAAGGTGGTGAGGGAACGCAGAGGGTGGACTGTCTGTCCTCCTTGAACAGGAGCTCCTTAGCCAGCCTCCGAGCAGGGTGGAACGGGCCTGACAGGGCCAGTATGGGAAGGAAGTGTAGCTGCTATTCTGGTCTGATTTAACTGGCCTTCGTGCGCCTTCCTGCCCCGGCAGGGTTCCGTGCCCCTGGGACTTTGTTCCCTACTGATACACATCTGAGGAACACTGGGATGGAAGTGATATTTAGGCCGTTTCTGTATTTCTGGAACAATCCGCTTTGACTCCTGCACTCAAAGACAGGGGAACTGTACCCTGCTGGGAAAGTCACTGAAACGCACACCAATCCAGGACTGGCAGAAATTCCACATTCACGTAAGTTACAGAATGGCTAAGAAGAATCCACAAGCATGTTTTCCTGTGCTTCTGACTGAAATAAAACTACACACGACTGCAGACACTGTGGCCCGCCCCCCATATTTTTATGTTTAGGAAGTCTGAAGACCACATTGAAAATCGGGGGGGAAATGTTTTAGGATTTTGGAAAAAAAAACCAAAACAAATCAAAGCTAATTCAAAGCTATGCAACAACAACTCGAAGACCAAAGTAGAGCAAGGAGTGCTGGACAATCCACAATCTCCTGACCTCAACCCCATTGAACATCAATCGGGGCACTTGAAGACTGACAAAAGCTGAGCATTCAGGAACATCACAGGATGCTGGGATAGCATGAATCATCAGGTTTTACACAAATTTGTGGACTACCTGCCCGCTTGCGTGCACGTTGCCATTAAAGCAAAAGCTGGATGTACCAAATGGCTAGAAATTCTGAAATGAATGTGATTTTTGGCTCAAATAGTTTATAGTGGGAGTAAGGCAGCTGGTGAAGAGCGTATAAGGCAGCAATACGGAGATCAGCAACCTTTTGCTTGGTGTGTGAGGGTCTGCAGGACAAAATGAATTGAGCTTCTTTTTAATGCTGGCTGCGGTGAATCGCCCCAGGGCCAAATTCCTAATAATCCCGCAGATAAAGATCGGTGTGAAGACCATCTTAAGGGGTCGTTTATGTTGAACTCGTCTCTGGCCCGCTCGCTCTCCTGCCCTTGCTGGGAGGGGTGTATTAAGGCCGGGGAGACGGGGAGGATGATGGGAACACGGTCTCAGCCCAGCCCAGCCCAGCTCTCTCTCCCAGCACAGCCCTCTCCCCATTTAACACAGTGGCTGTGACTTGGTAAATGGTTGCCATTGATACAGCGCCTTTATACAATTGATGCTTTTCATTCACCCATTCACACACACACTCGCACGCCAATGAGACGACTGCTCTTACCTCCTGAGCCAATGAGACGACTGCTCTCACCTCCTGAGCCAATGAGACGACTGCTCTCACCTCCTGAGCCAATGAGACGACTGCTCTCACCTCCTGAGCCAATGAGACGACTGCTCTCACCTCCTGAGCCAATGAGACGACTGCTCTCCCCTCCTCAGCCAATGAGACGACTGCTAGTCCGCTGGTATCAGTGCCGGTACCTTAGGAGAGTCCAAACACAATGTGCATTCCCCTGCATGTATCCTGTGGCAATGTTGCTTTCTTACCAGAGCTGGTCAGGCCTGAGGGAGATTAATGGGGCCTGAGCTGCGGAATACATTTTGGGCTTTCTGGGCTGATTTGTGACTGGAGGTCCTGATGATTTGGCTGCGTTAGGCGCTGCACCTGTGGGGCAGGTCACGGAAGGTGTGAGCGGGGCTGAAAGGGGGCGCCTCTCCGGGCGGTTCTGCAGTGTGGTGCGGGTGGAGCTGGCCTTTATCGGTCATCAGCCCAGCAGTAGTGCTGGTTTGGAAGCCCTTTAATCTTTGGCCCGGAGTTGTAAGATGTGTGTGTGTGTGTGTGTGTGTCTGTGCCACAGGGTCTCATCTTTGTGGTGGACAGCAACGACCGCGAGCGTACACAGGAGGCTGCTGAGGAACTGCAGAAGATGGTGAGTGTGAATGCTGAGGCCTGTGTGTGTGTGTGTGTGTGTGTGTGTGTGTGTGTGTGTGTGTGTGTGTGTGTGTCTGTGTGTGTGTGTCTGTGTGTCTGTGTCTGTGTGTCTGTGTGTCTGTGGCCTGAGTGAGTGTGTGTGTGTGCTGCGGCCTGTGTCTGTCTGTGTCTGTCTGTCTGTGTCTGTCTGTGTCTGTCTGTGTCTGTCTGTGTCTGTCTGTGTCTGTCTGTGTGTGTGTGTGTGTGTGCTGCGGCTTGAGTGTGTCTGTGTCTGTCTGTGTCTGTCTGTGTCTGTGTCTGTGTCTGTGTCTGTGTCTGTGTCTGTGTGTGTGTCTGTGTCTGTGTCTGTGTCTGTGTCTGTGTGTGTCTGTGTGTGTGTCTGTGTGTGTGTCTGTGTCTGTGTCTGTCTGTCTGTCTGTGTGTGTGTGTGTGTGTGTGTGTGTGTGTGTGTGTGTGTGTGTGTGTGTGTGTGTGTGTGTGTGTGTCTGTCTGTCTGTCTGTCTGTCTGTCTGTCTGTCTGTCTGTCTGCTGCGGCCTGAGTGAGTGTGTGTCTGTGTGTGTGTGTGCTGCGGCCTGTGTCTGTCTGTCTGTCTGTGTCTGTGTCTGTGTGTCTGTCTGTGTCTGTGTGTGTGTGGCCTGTGTGTGTGTGTGTGTGTGGCCTGTGTGTGTGTGTCTGTGCTGCGGCCTGTGTGTGTGTGTGTGTGTGTGTGTGTGTGTGTGTGTGTGTGTTTCTGCTGCGGTGTGTGTGTGTCTGTGTGCTGCGGCCTGTGTGTGTGTCTGTGTCTGTGCTGCGGCCTGTGTTTGTGTGTGTTTATTTCTGGGCCACATGCAGTAGGCTGACGTGTTGAGTTTAGTTGTGGCGCTGATGTGCGTGTCTGACAGTGAAAGTGCGTGTGGTTTCTGCTCTGCTAATGCCCTGCTAATGCCCTCCTGCCCCTCTGCCCCCCAGCTGCAGGAGGATGAGCTGGCCGACGCCGTGCTGCTGGTGTTTGCCAACAAACAGGACCTGCCCAACGCCATGCCCATGAGCGAAATGACTGAGAAACTGGCCCTGCAGTCATTGAGGAACAGAAAAGTGAGTGACAACGGCCTCCGCCAAACACTGGAGCCTCCGCCAAACACTGTAGCCTCCGCCAAACACTGGAGCCTCCGCCATACACTGTAATCTCCGCCAAACACTGGAGCCTCCGCCATACACTGTAATCTCCGCCATACACTGGAGCCTCCGCCATACACTGTAGCCTCCGCCAAACACTGTAGCCTCCGCCAAACACTGTAGCCTCCGCCAAACACTTGGGGGGGTTTATTGGGTTTTCCCCATTTCAGATTTTCTCTGCCCGCTTGCTGCTTGCCATGTAGCATGTCTAGGTTTTACGACGTAACGGCCCTTAAATTCCACGCTGAACACGGTTTCATAATATCAATCGCGTAATTGCATTGGTATAAATGAATATAACTGATACTAGCATGCATGTACCCCCACCTCCTTTTGGGGGAACTGAACAACTGACATCAAAAGTTTACAAAAAAACTATTTACATACGAAAACCTTTACAGGTATTTTGAATTCATTTTTAACTGGTATAATCGTACGTGCGTTGTGTTTCACATTGCATTACATTATTGGCATTTGGCGGACGCTCTTATCCTGAGCGATGTAAATGGTAAATGGCAGGCATTTATATAGCGCCTTTATCCAAAGCGCTGTACAATTGATGCTTTTCCATTCACCCATTCATACACACACACACACACACACACACCGACGGCGATTGGCTGCCATGCAAGGCCCTGACCAGCTCGTCGGGAGCATTTGGGGGTAAGGTGTCTTGCTCAGGGACACTTCAACACAGCCCGGGCGGGGGATCGAACCGGCAACCCTCCGACTGCCAGACGACTGCTCTTACTGTCTGAGCCATGCCGCCCCTGTACAGTTGTACAGTTGATTAGACTAAGCAGGAGACAATCCAGGGTTAAGGGCCTTGCTGAAGGGCCCAACGGCTGTGCGGATCTTATTGTGGCTACACCAGGATTCAAACCACCGACCTTGTGTGTCCCAGTCATTTACCTTAACCACTACGCTACAGGCCGGCTTCACATGTTGCCCCGACACCAGTGATTAAAGGTGTTCAGCATGAACTGTGAGATGGGGCACACCAGGTATCCTTCCTGATGGGTTCAGCACAATGGCAGAATTGAATCCTGCCTTATCCACGCAGAGGTGGTGCTGCAGCTAGCATAGCCAAAAGCATAGCCACAATAAGAGCAAGGCCCTTGAGCAAGGCCCTTAACCCTGCATTGCTCTAGGGGAGGACTGTCTCCTGCTTTGTCTCACCAACTGTACGTCTGCCAAATGCCATTAATGTAATGTAATGATGTGTTCTCTCTCCCCCCCCCCCCCCCCCCCCCCCAGTGGTACGTCCAGGCCACCTGTGCCACTCAGGGATCGGGCCTGTACGAGGGTCTGGACTGGCTGTCCACCCAGCTCAGTAGCAAGAGCTAGGCCTGGATCCACGACCGGAGAGGCGCTCCTTAACCAAGGACATGTGCAGCAGCTGACCTGGAGGGGGGAAGGAAGATGGCTCGTTTGACATTTAAAGCGTTCCCTGTGCTCTTGTGCTGATGGCATCAGACCACACGCCTCCCTCTGCCTCCTTTCCCCTCCCTTCTCCCCCCCCATCCACCCCTTCTCTCCCCCCCCATCCACACCCCTTCTCTCCCCATCCACTCCTCCCATCCCCCCCTCCTCTTCTCTTTTTTCTTCTTTGTACAAATGCCTTTGCCAGCATTCACCACCCATTTTCTGATGCACATGTAGCGATATGCCGTCGTCAAGGCGAATCCTATAACGTCTATCCAAACTGGTCAGTAATCAATGGGGTGGGGTGGGGTGGGGCGGGTGTTTACATCAGGGGTTCCATTGGACGTGGCCTGGCAAAACGGTTTGTTTCGGCAATTTACAGGGCAGATGTGTGTGTGTGTGTGTGTACGTGTACGTGTACGAACACGGTAGGAAACTTGGAAACTTCAACTCTTCCACCCCCCAATTCTCACTTTTTTTTTTTTCTTTTTTTTTTGAAGTCATTCAGATTTGTTCTAAAGACATTTAGCCTCCATTCCTGTAGTGCACTTCTGTCATTCCAAGCTCTGTCTGCATGCTGGCAATCCTGTCTCTGACTAGCTTTTCTCTGTAAATATGAGGACCGTTTGTTTTTGTTTTGTCTGTTCTTCTTGCAATGGCTGCTTATCATTCCAAGATTCAAGTGCGATTTCTGTGCCCCGCTGCAGAGAGAGAGGCCTGGAATAAGAGTGTGTTGCTTACTTTCCGACACCTCATTGACACGAAAGATTTGGTTTTGGATAAGTATGCGTTTTAAGTTATTAGAACTGTTTCCAAGTTAAGCCACAACCATGTTTTAATAGTTTTTTTTTATTTTATTATTATTATCAGATTAATTAAAATCTTGTTTAAAATCTTAATCACCATGTCTGCCACTGGAATTGGAAGCTTCATTCGGGATATTATTTCCCTGTGATTTTGTAATTTTTGGATCAAATAACTTTCCAATATGAGCTTTATCATATTCCCATTTACCATTATAATTCCTAATAAAACGATTGAAAAAGTAATGCTGAGACTCTTGCCTGTGATTTTGGATCCCTCGGTACCTTGATAACTGCACTTAATCCGACGTGATAACGGAGTACTGCTGCTGCATTCTGGGAGCGATTGGCAGAACGTGATTGTGATTAATACAGTATTTTTGCTGATTCTTCGAGTAGAAGAGTGAATAAGTCCCGCGCCAAGGGCAGTGCAAATTGGCCGACGATCTTCTTGCTTCATCCTTTGAACGAAGTCGACCGCACCTGAATTCTGGGCTTCCTGGTTTATTTTTTCTGCTGTCCCATTTCTCCAGACTTGTGATTTGGAATATAAATTTGCATATAATGTGCCCAAGTGCACAGGGATTTAAAAAAAAAACCCATTTGGGTTTGTTCCCTGGTCCCTATGTAAAGTAATGTATTGTAGTCGCACCACAATTAATTGCTAGTGATAGCTGTGCAAGGCTTGATGCGAGATTACTAACTACAGACGTTAACTGAGTTGGCTAAAGTTAACAATTCCATAATGATGCTGCCATACGAATAAAATAGTTAACGACATCTTTGCAAACACATTTCGGGATGTAAATTAAGAATTCTGCGCAATGTCTGATTTCGTTACGTCAACCCGACCGGTGATCGTTGTTTATTTTCACCAAAAATCTAATTTTAAAAATATTTCCCACAATGCCACGCAGCATACATTTTCGAAATCATCCGTGCAGGAAGAGGTGAGAGTCGAGTAATATTTAATATAGTAGGCCACTGGTCATAAACGATTAATATTTTTTTCCACGATATATCAAGGGTCGTTTATAATCCCACTGGTATTCTGTGTAAATCGGAAGGTTTACAACGGAAATGAATTACGAGAAAGCTGTTCTGACGCGGTCAAACTGCGCATGTGCGTAGATTTGTGAATGGATTCGTCAATCGAACTCTCCCTCCGAGATGAAGTTACAGCGACAACCAGACGAAGTATTAATATTATGAAAATCATCGAAACTTCATTCACATTGAATATTAATATACTTCACAAAATACACAGACTGTGCGCCAGTGAATCATTAACGTAACACCTCTCTCATAAAATAATAACCTTACGACAGAGACTGAAGCATTACTTCAAAATATAAGTATTATATTACAAACAAACAGGTTACAAGTCAAACATGCCAATGTCCATCGTGTTAATTCAACCAGCTATGAACTAAACAAAGTAGGCTATAACGTCTTTATTGGTTACATTTTAAACACCATTCTCGTTCACATCCCCGTTTTTGGACTGAACATTTAAAGACAGTTGAACGGAATATTGAATGGATAGAAGGGCACATACCGACAGGCAATTCTGCATAATGTCTAGCTAGCTAGCTAACACTGGTTATATATTTTAAAGAAGCAATGCAACTTAACTTAAGCGCATTTCTGTTACAATTTGGTGCATAATTTACGCATTAATCATTACGCATATGTTCTTAACACTATCAAAATATGTGCCCTATGTTTAAAAACGACACAAGTAATGAGCAACATGTCCACTTGAACTGCGACAATCTTTTTCAGATAGCATGTATTCCTAATGCCAGTGAAAATAAAGCATGTTTATTACAAATATTTCAGAAGCTACAGCATCGCCACAATCAAAAGTGAAAATAGGTGTCTGACCAATCGGGAAAACATATAAATCAATATCCGATCCCCATCAACACACAATAAATAGGCACTTTTACACAGAAAACCCACTTGCACATACAGACATGAAATAAAGTATTCACACAAGAGTTGGACAAATTAGAAGGAGAAAAAATATATATAACAAAACAGTCTATTTTGTCAACCAGAATATCAGGGGAGAGCGCGAACGCAGTCCCCCACTACCAGAAATTATGCAGTCGAGATTCCCACATTTGAGGAATTCGCAGGGGTCAGCACAACCGGAGTGCAATGGCTGAGCCTCGCCCTGGGTGAACCACCTTCTTGATCATGGTATCTCCCCTGCCAGGTAAGTATGAGTTGTACACATTTCGGGATCAGTCCCTACTCCACACCCTCCCTGTCACACATACGGGGACCACATCTTCCCACTCGCTCAACTGACAACGGCGCCAAATGAATGATTCTGCACAGTGACCGATTTCCTATACGTAAACCCCAATACTGGTGACCGTTATTTGTATTTTCACCTAGAAATACTATTTTTAGTATTTCCCACAATGCCACGCAGCATACATTTTCGAAATCATCCACACAGGAAGAGGCGAGAGTCAAGTAATATTTAATATAGTAGGTCACTGGTCATAAACGATTCATATTTATTTCTCACGATATATCAAGGGTCGTTTATAATCCCACTGGTATTCTGTGTAAATCGGAAGGTTTACAACGGAAATAAATGACATGGAACGAGAAGGTTGCATTGACGTGGTCTCACACTGCGCATGTGCACATGAAGCTCGTCAGTAGAACTCTCCCTCCGAGATTAAATTACAGTGAAAACCAGACTAAGTATTAGTATTATGAAAATAACGTAAGCACATCTTCGAAACTTCATTGAAATGGAATATTCATACAGATACTTCCAAAATACACAATGAACACGGACTGTGCGCTAATGAATGAACATATCTCTCATCAAAAAAAAGCTTACAACAGAGACTGAAAAATTATTTCAAAATATGAATAGTATTATTTCTTTATTAATTTTAAGGTGAAAAAAAGGTGCACAAGGTTGTTGATTTTGATGGCGACTGAATCAAAGTATAATTTCCCTGCATCCAAGTGTGACGTTAGTTTCCATCCGATACCTAGCTAAATAGCGCCCTCCTGTGGGGAAAAAGCAAGAAAAGCTTACAGCACCTGGTATTCCCAGGCGGTCTCCCATCCAAGTACTAACCAGGCCCGACCCTGCTTAGCTTCCGAGATCAGACGAGATCGGGCGTGTTCAGAGTGGTATGGCCGTAAGCGAAAGACCTACGCGCTAAACCAGTTTAAATAGTTAAGCAATGACACAACTCTCCAATATAATCATATAGGTTAAAATGTGCTACATGCTCTCATTGAGCGCACGCATATTTCATCAACAGTAAAACGCATACCATGAATACAAGACCACAAGTAATTGGCTACAGGCTTAAACCAAATCACTCGTACGTTCATTGCATTCTATTCAAAACACGTCTCTCTAAATCAAACATACCAACGCCCATCGTGTTAATTCAACCAGCTGTGAACTAAACTAAGTAGGCTATAAAATGTCTTTATTGGTTACAACATTTTAAACACCATTCTCGTTCACATCCCCGTGTTTGGAGTGAAAATTGAACGGAATAAGTGCAGGATAGACCGGCACATACCGACAGGCAATTTAGCCTAATTTATAGATAGTTAACTAATTAGCATAATATAAATGTTTTGCCGTCAAACTTAAGCAATTTACTTGAGCTCAATTGCATCGCATCAAATGTCAAATCAATAACGTGTCCTCGTCGACACTTTTACCTCAGTGCTGTTGAGCTGTAAGCGACAGAGATGCGTTTGAGGTTAAACTTGTGGGTAAGGTTACCATTAACTACCGTCTCAAATTCAGCATCAACAGTAATGACCGCCAGGTGATCTGTGCGGCAATAGACCGTTCGTGAAAAGACAGGGTACTTTCCTACACAAATATACATGGACTGTACTTTATTGATACCAGGAGGGAATTGTGCTATGTTCTTATTCTCATTCAGACTGCAGTGAATATCACAATAATGTGTGTGAGTAAAACGATAAGTGGGCAGATTTGAAGGTGTTGGGCAGGACACAGGCCAGAGCAGGGCCACAGAAAACCAACGCAGCCTGGAGGTTCTGGAGGGTAAAACCGCATCCCGTCCGATTTCATTACCCGTCGCCTCTTCCGTGCGCCAGTGTTGTCGCAGTATATTTGGATGGGCATGAACAGGCCTCTCTCTGTCCTCCTTCAACCTCGGGGACTCTGTAGACCAGCCTGGGCCTTTTTGAGTTCCCCTTGCTGGTGATCCTGTGTCTCTCTCCCTGTCATTTGGATGTCTGCCTGAATGAGCTGCTAATTGCTTGATTGGCTCCACCTGCCTGCAGCAGAGCGATATTAGAAGATCTTTTGAGCAGACTTTTGGGTATTATTATTATTTTTTTAAGGTGAAAATAAGGGGCACACGGTTGTTGATTTTGATAGCGGCTGAATCGAAGTATAATTTCCCTGCATCCAAGTGTGACGTTAGTTTCCATCCGATACCTAGCTAAATAGCGCCCTCCTGTGGGGGAAAAAAAGCTTACAGCACCGGGTATTCCCAGGCGGTCTCCCATCCGCGCGCTTCCGAGAAAAACGAACGACGTCATTACAGTTCGGATTCCTTAACTTTTCCCATTCATTTTCAACGGAAGTTCTTATCACTTCGGATGCGATATATTCTTGGCCGCACGTTGATATTGCGGCGCTGTTCCGAGAAAAACGAATGACGTCCTTACAGTGCGGATTCCTTAACTATTCGAAATCGGCTGGCGCGAATCATTTCCCTGGGCTCCTTTTGGTAAGTCTATCTAGATAATTATTTAACTATTAACGGGTCCTCGAATGATATTTATGTTGTTGAGGTATTCCCGATGTATTATTGTTATTTTGAATGTTCCAATTGTTCGTTTTTTCTGTGGGAAAATTACAGGTAAACGGGATAATGTCTCTGCATGTCTGTTTCTCAACGTCGTAGCCAGCTACATTAACATGCGATCACTTTACGGTTTTAAAATATCACCGTCATTAATAGTATTGACAATTTGTATACACGTTTGATTTGTGAAGGTTTAGACATAAAATGTATTATTGTTGCTCTTATTTCACTGCCAATTGTTTATTGACATAGGCCTAACTTACTGTCATTCAGACATCTTGGTATATGTTCCTTTATTTTCCATTAATATATTATTGTTGTTGTTGTTGTTGTTGTTAACTTGCCCATATTATGTAGTTGCCCAGCTAAGTACTTAAATAATAGAGCAGTTTCCACAATTATTATATTATACAATATTTACACCCATGTTACCTTAAATTATATGAATGTACAGTAAATACATATACTTTTTGTTCTGTTTTTTCTTTGTTTAGTACAACAATGACTGTAATGCCAGGCATTGCAGTATAATTAGGCACACAGTATAATTAGTACAGGTCTCTTGGTTACTTTCATACATTTGATAACTAATGTTACTTTGATATCTCCAGGTGATCAGCATGTGGAGGCGTCTATATTTTCTCCCAGGTAGGCGCAGATGTACTTCCGAAGAGGTCTGTGAAGTCCTTGGCAAAATCGGAACAATACCAGTACTTCAGGAGACCCAGCCTTCACCTTCCCTCCTGCCCTGGCTATTCCAACTGCCCCAGTCCCAAGCCCAGTCTCCTTTAATACCTATGCATATCCACCATGCTAATGTTGTTACAAACAACAATATATAGTTATTCATTGATATTTTTGTTGCTGTTGTTGTGTTTTTATGTTCATAAGAATTGTAATATGCAATGCCCTCCGTAATGCTTGGGATAAAAACATTAATTTAGCTCAGTACACCACAATTTTATATTCATAAACAAACAATTCAAAGTGCAAGTTCTCATATTTTATTAAAGGGTATTTTTATGCATTCTGGTTTCACCATGTAGACATGACAGCACTTTTTATACATAATCCCCCATTTCAGGGCACCATAATGTTTGGGACATATTTATGTGATGTAAATTACAGTCATGTTTACTGCATATTTTCTGTATGCATGACTGGTTGAAGTCTGTGACCCACTGAGACATGACTGTGGTCTTTTGTGGACAGTAGTCTCTGACACATCCACGCCTGCCTCCTGAAGGGTGTTTCTGATCGGTTGGACACATGTTTGGGATTTTTCTTCATTATGATGAGAATTCTTCAGCTATCAGCTGTAGAGGTCTTACTTGGCTTGCCATGCCCTATGCCCCATTACATGTTCTCTCTCCTTAATGCTGTTCCAAACAGTTGATTTTGTTACACCTAAGGTTTGGCATAACAAAGCAGACATTACAGACTTTTTATTTTAATTTTTCAGTCAATGGCTTCCTTGACATTCATTGGAATTTGGACATTCTGGCCCTCATGTTTAATGCCAACAATAATACAAACCAAAGGCAAGAAAAAGCCGAGAAAAATATGATGTTTATTGTTACTATATATAAAACACACTGTAATTTCAATATGGTGAAACCAAAGTCTGTAAACATGCCCTTCAATATTTGCTGAGAATATGCATTTTTGATTACAAATCTAAAATTGTGGAGAACAGAGCCAAATAAAAAAATGTCTTTGTCCTAAACATTACGGATGGCACTGTATATAACATTGTAATCTTTTTTTGTGTATGTAATAAATTGCAATCATTGATCTAATGTCAGTAGTGATGTAATGTCAGTTCTACATCTAATGTAGAACTTTCCACATATTGTTATACACTGCTATTTTCACATACATACTACTGTACTACTTTTATGTTGCCTCATTGTGTAAGTGTAAATATGTTTATACGGTTCTGTACTTTAATAAGCTATACCCTTCACCTCAGTTACATATTTTGCATGTTCTATTTGAAAATATACACTCACTTTATTGGGTATTTATTAGACGTATTAGGTCTTCTGCTGCTGTAGTCTATCCACTTAGAGGTTTGACGCATTGTGTGTTCAGAGATCTGTTCACTGATGTTATGTGCAGTTATTTGCATTACTGTGACCTTCCTGTCAGCTTAGACCAGTCTGGCCCTTCTCCATTACCTCACTCATCCTCAAGCCATTTCCGTCTGCAGAACTGCTGATCACTGAATGTTTGTTTGTTTTTCGCAACCATTCTGAGTAAACTCAAGAGACTGTTGTGGATGAAAATCCCAGGAGATCAGCAGTTACAGGAATACTCGTACCTTGCACCAACAATCATGCCACAGTCAAAATCACTATTGGTGGATATGAACATGAACTGGAGCTCCTGACCCATATCTGCATGATTTTATGCATTGCACTGCTGCCACGATTAGGTAATCGCATGACTAAGTAGGTGTACAGGTGTTCCTAATAAAGTTCTCAGTGAGTGGATATTTTGGCAATTGTCTGTATCTGTGTGCATGGATAGTAGACAATGTGAAAATATTGTTCTCCTTCAGTTGCCATAAAAACTTTTACCCAATCCAACCAGCTGCCTACCTTTCATTTTATTTCCTGCTTGATATTATTATGTACTTCATTATCGGTCACGACCTGGCTCATTGGCCGTGACAAAGAGGGAGACGCACACTGACGCATTTAAAAAACAAGGTCAAATTTATTTGAAATAAGCAGTTAACAAAAATGTGTAGTGTGAAAGTCAGTTGCATCAGTAGTGTGAGTGAGTGGATGTGTGAAAAGTATGCTGAAGCAATGTTGTCTCATGCAAACCCAAAAAGAACCAACAGGTACGTGGGAAGAGAGTTCCCTCCTTCAGGCAAGAGTCAGGTACATTTTAACATCTGGTCACAGGTGCTCCCAATTGCGCAAATGACCTGGTACTCCACCCACTAGGCACCTGTGAAGTAACGCCAGAATAAGTAGCACAGAGCAGGGGGCCGTAACATATCCCTAATTTTAACAATTGTTAAAATTATAAAACAATAAAATAAAAAAATTTAAAAAACATTCTCAGAGTTACAATAACAGCCATTAAAAACAATGTACTTTAAACAAATTGCATATCCCATATTGTTCAGAGTGAACAGTGGGGGACAGAGCCAAACTAGACTAAACTAAATAGATAACTATTAAGTAGAATGATGGCAGAAAGGATTTCCTATCCATAGTGAAATGGAGCTGGAGATATAATGACACGACAAACATGATTATGGGACAATTCTACAAGGAAATAGTTTCCATTATTTATGTCATGGTTTGGCAAAGGGCGGATTCGAGCCGTGGTGACCATCGTAGGGCTCTACACCTACACACGGCTGGCCCCCGCGTACTAACCAGGCCCGACCCTGCTTAGCTTCCGAGATCAGACAAGATCGGGCGTATTCAGAGTGGTATGGCCGTAAGCGAAGGACCCACGAGCTAAACCAGTTTAAATAGTTAAGCAATGACACAATTCTCCAATATAATCATATAGGTAAAAATGTGCTACATGCTCTCATTGAGCACACGCATATTTCATCAACAGTAAAACGCATACCATGAATACAAGACCACAAGTAATTGGCTACAGGTTTAAACCAAATCATTGCATTCTATTAAAAACACGTCTCTCTAAATCGAACATACAATGCCCATCGTGTTAATTCAACCAGCTATGAACTAAACTAAGTAGGCTATATTGGTGACAACATTATAAAAAAACCTTTCTCGTTCACATCCCCGTGTTTGGAATGAAAATTGAACGGAATAAGTACAGGATAGACTGGCACATTCCGACAGGCAATTTAGCCTAATTTATGGTAAGAGCTTCTCCGGTGGCAGCAGAATGGGACTCCACCAGCTAGTGTTCCAGCCTTCTCTTTTTTTGTTCCAGTCTACTAATCGTCTGTAACGTGTGTTTTGAAATACTGTAATGAAGTGACTCAAAATTTAAATTTGAGAAAATCAAGATTTCTCTCTCACACACACATACACACATACATACGCACAATGGATCTCCTTCATCTTGTACAATTTCAAAAAGGAAGCAAAACAATATTACAGGATAAAGCATTGTGGTGCATTATGGTGTATTAGCCATTGCATGTCTGGTAATTTATTTATTTTTTAACGTGCTCTGTGTGTGTGTGTGTGTGTGTTCTGCTCAGGGTTCAACGGGGAGACCGTAGAATACAAGAACATCTGCTTCACGGTGTGGGACGTGGGAGGCCAGGACAAGATCAGACCTCTCTGGAGGCACTACTTCCAAAACACTCAGGTGAGCTCACCTGCCTCGCTGCCACCTGCGTGAGAGCCAGCGTTTCCGTCACCGCAAGCGTGCACCTGAACTTCTGCACTGTGCGTTCACTGGCCCAGGTCTGAGGTTCCTACAGTGTAGCATAGTTAACCACTGTGCTGTCTGCACTGGGCTGTGCATCATAGTTAATCACTGTGTTGTCTTCCTGCACTCAGTTTCTGTACTGTAGTAAGGATGTGAGGGAGTTCACTGTGACAGTGGAGGAGAGCGTGAACTTGTTCACACATTGTTCTCAGATGAGTAGCGCCTCCCCTCCGTGCCTGCGGAACCACTCCCTTCCTCCCCGACTTTCTCTCCTGTGATCTCATCTCTGTCTGCCCCTCTGCCCTTCCCCCCTGTGTGTTTCTACTGTGATCCCATCTCTGTCTGCCGCTCTGCGTGTAAGGTGGTGAGGGACCGCAGAGGGTGGTCTGTCTGTCCTCCTTGAACAGGAGCTCCTTCGCCAGCCTCATAGCAGGGTGGAACGGGCCTGACAGGGCCAGTATGGGAAGGAAGTGTAGCTGCTATTCTGGTCTGGTTTAACTGGCCTTCGCGCGCCTTCCTGCCCCGGCAGGGTTCCGTGCCCCTGGGACTTTGTTCCCTACTGATACACATCTGAGGAACACTGGGATGTTAGTGATATTAAGGCCGTTTCTGTATCTCTGGAACAATCTGCTTTGACTCCTGCACTCAAAGACAAGGTAACTGTACCCTCTTGGGAAAGTCACTGAAATGCACACCAATCCAGGACTGGCAGAAATTCCACATTCACGTAAGTTACTGAATGGCTAAGAAGAATCCACAAGCCTGTTTTCCGGTGCTTCTGACTGAAATAAAACTACACACGACTGCAGACACTGTGGCCCACTGTGGCCCACTGTGGCCCACTGTGGCCCGCCCCCCATAATTTTAGGTTTAGGAAGTCTGAAGACCACATTGAAAATCGGGGGGGAAATGTTTTAGGATTTTGGGAAAAAAAATAAAACAAATCAAAGCTAATTCAAAGCGATGCAAGAACAACTCGAAGACCAAAGTAGAGCAAGGAGTGCTGGACAATCCACAATCTCCTGACCTCAACCCCATTGAACATCAATCTGGGCACTTGAAGACTGACAAAAGCTGAGCATTCAGGAACATCACAGGATGCTCTTTGTAACATTGTAATGCTGGGATAGCATGAATCATCAGGTTTTACACAAATTTGTGGACTACCTGCCCGCTTGCCTGCACGTTGCCATTAAAGCAAAAGGATGTACCAAATGGCTAGAAATTCTGAAATGAATGTGATTTTGGCTCAAATAGTTTATAGTGGGAGTAAGGCAGCTGGTGAAGAGCGTATAAGGCAGCAATACGGAGATCAGCAACCTTTTGCTTGGTGTGTGAGGGTCTGCAGGACAAAATGAATTGAGCTTCTCTTTAATGCTGGCTGCGGTGAATCGCCCCGTGGCCAAATTCCTAATAATCCCGCAGATAGAGACCGGTGTGAAGACCATCTTAAGGGGTCGTTTATGTTGAATTCGTCTCTGGCCCGCTCGCTCTCCTGCCCTTGCTGGGAGGGGTGTATTAAGGCCGGGGAGACGGGGAGGATGATGGGAACACAGTCTCAGCCCAGCCCAGCCCAGCTCTCTCTCCCAGCCCAGCCCAGCTCTCTCTCCCAGCCCAGCCCAGCTCTCTCTCCCAGCACAGCCCTCTCCCCATTTAACACAGTGCCTGTGACTTGGTAAATGGTTGCCATTGATACAGCGCCTTTATACAATTGATGCTTTTCATTCACCCATTCACACACACACACACTCGCACACCAATGAGACGACTGCTCTTACCTCCTGAGCCAATGAGACGACTGCTCTCACCTCATGAGCCAATGAGATGACCGCTCTCACCTCCTGAGCCAATGAGACGACTGCTCTCACCTCCTGAGCCAATGAGACGACTGCTCTCACCTCCTGAGCCAATGAGACGACTGCTCTCACCTCCTGAGCCAATGAGACGACTGCTCTCCCCTCCTCAGCCAATGAGACGACTGCTAGTCCGCTGGTATCAGTGCCGGTACCTTAGGAGAGTCCAAACACAATGTGCATTCCCCTGCATGTATCCTGTGGCAATGTTGCTTTCTTACCAGAGCTGGTCAGGCCTGAGGGAGATTAATGGGGCCTGAGCTGCGGAATACATTTTGGGCTTTCTGGGCTGATTTGTGACTGGAGGTCCTGATGATTTGGCTGCGTTAGGCGCTGCACCTGTGGGGCAGGTCACGGAAGGTGTGAGCGGGGCTGAAAGGGGGCGCCTCTCCGGGCGGTTCTGCAGTGTGGTGCGGGTGGAGCTGGCCTTTATCGGTCATCAGCCCAGCAGTAGTGCTGGTTTGGAAGCCCTTTAATCTTTGGCCCGGAGTTGTAAGATGTGTGTGTGTGTCTGTGTGTGTGTGTCTGTGCCACAGGGTCTCATCTTTGTGGTGGACAGCAACGACCGCGAGCGTACACAGGAGGCTGCTGAGGAACTGCAGAAGATGGTGAGTGTGAATGCTAAGGCCTGTGTGTGTGTGTGTCTGTGTGTCTGTGTGTCTGTGTGTCTGTGTCTGTCTGTCTGTCTGTCTCTGTCTGTCTGTCTGTCTGTCTGTCTGTCGCTGAGTGAGTGAGTGAGTGAGTGAGTGAGTGAGTGAGTGAGTGAGTGAGTGAGTGAGTGGCCTGTGCGCTGCGGCCTGTGTGTGTGTCTGTGCGCCTGTCTGTCTGTCTGTCTGTCTGTCTGTCTGTCTGTCTGTCTGCGTCTGTGGCCTGTGTGTGTGTGTGTGTGTGTGTGTGTCTGGGGGTGTGTGTGTGTGTCTGCTGCGGTGTGTGTGTGTGTGTGTGTGAGAGTTTGTGTCTGTGTGTGTGTGTGTGTGTGTGTGTGCGGCCTGTGTGTGTGTGTTTCTGCTGCGGCCTGTGTGTGTGTGTTTCTGCTGCGGTGTGTGTCTGTGTCTGTGTCTGTGTGTGTGCGTGTGTGTGTGTGTGTGTGTGTGTGTGCGCGGCCTGTGTGTGTCTGTGTGCTGCGGCCTGTGTGTGTGTGTTTCTGCTGCGGTGTGTGTGTGTGTGTGTGTGTGTGTGTGTGTGTGTGTGTGTGTGTCTGTGCTGCGGCCTGTGTGTCTGTGTGTGTTTATTTCTGGGCCACATGCAGTAGGCTGACGTGTTGAGTTTAGTTGTGGCGCTGATGTGCGTGTCTGACAGTGAAAGTGCGTGTGGTTTCTGCTCTGCTAATGCCCTCCTGCCCCTCTGCCCCTCTGCCCCCCAGCTGCAGGAGGATGAGCTGGCCGATGCCGTGCTGCTGGTGTTTGCCAACAAACAGGACCTGCCCAACGCCATGCCCATGAGCGAAATGACTGAGAAACTGGCCCTGCAGTCATTGAGGAACAGAAAAGTGAGTGACAACGGCCTCCGCCAAACACTGGAGCCTCCGCCAAACACTGGAGCCTCCGCCAAACACTGGAGCCTCCGCCAAACACTGGAGCCTCCGCCAAACACTGGAGCCTCCGCCAAACACTGTAGCCTCCGCCAAACACTGGAGCCTCCGCCAAACACTGGAGCCTCCGCCAAACACTGTAGCCTCCGCCAAACACTGTAGCCTCCGCCAAACACTGGAGCCTCCGCCAAACACTGTAATCTCCGCCAAACACTGGAGCCTCCGCCAAACACTGTAATCTCCGCCATACACTGTAATCTCCGCCAAACACTGTAACCTCCGCCAAACACTGGAGCCTCCGCCATACACTGTAGCCTCCGCCAAACACTGTAGCCTCCGCCAAACACTGTAGCCTCCGCCAAACACTTGGGGGGGGTTTAGTGGGTTTTCCCCATTTCAGATTTTCTCTGCTCGCTTGCTGCTTGCCATGTAGCATGTCTAGGTTTTACGACGTAACGGCCCTTAAATTCCACGCTGAACACGGTTTCATAATATCAATCGCGTAATTGCATTGGTATAAATGAATATAACTGATACTAGCATGCATGTACCCCCACCTCCTTTTGGGGGAACTGAACAACTGACATCAAAAGTTTTTACAAAAAAACTATTTACATACGAAAACCTTTACAGGTATTTTGAATTCATTTTTAACTGGTATAATCGTACGTGCGTTGTGTTTCACATTACATTGCATTACATTATTGGCATTTGGCGGACGCTCTTATCCTGAGCGATGTAAATGGTAAATGGCAGGCATTTATATAGCGCCTTTATCCAAAGCGCTGTACAATTGATGCTTCTCCATTCACCCATTCATACACACACTCACACACCGACGGCGATTGGCTGCCATGCAAGGCCCTGACCAGGGCTCTCGTCGGGAGCATTTGGGGGTTAGGTGTCTTGCTCAGGGACACTTCGACACAGCCCGGGCGGGGGATCGAACCGGCAACCCTCCAACTGCCAGACGACTGCTCTTACTGCCTGAGCCATGCCGCCCCTGTACAGTTGTACAGTTGTACAGTTGTACAGTTGTACTGTTGATTAGACTAAGCAGTAGACAATCCTCCGCAGGAGACAATCCTCCCCAGGAGCAATGCAGGGTTAAGGGCCTTGCTCAAGGGCCCAACGGCTGTGCGGATCTTATTGTGGCTACACCGGGATTCAAACCACCGACCTTGGTGTCCCAGTCATTTACCTTAACCACTACGCTACAGGCCGGCTTCACATGTTGCCCCGACACCAGTGATTAAAGGTGTTCAGCATGAACTGTGAGATGGGGATCCACGACCGGAGAGGCGCTCCTTAACCAAGGACATGTGCAGCAGCTGACCTGGAGGGGGGAAGGAAGATGGCTCGTTTGACATTTAAAGCGTTCCCTGTGCTCTCGTGCTGATGGCATCAGACCACACGCCTCCCTCTGCCTCCTTTCCCCTCCCTTCTCCCCCCCCATCCACCCCTTCTCTCCCCCCCCATCCACACCCCTTCTCTCCCCATCCACTCCTCCCATCCCCCCCTCTTCTCTTTTTTCTTCTTTGTACAAATGCCTTTGCCAGCATTCACCACCCATTTCCTGATGCACATGTAGCGATATGCCGTCGTCAAGGCGAATCCCATAACGTCTATCCAAACTGGTCAGTAATCAATGGGGTGGGGTGGGGTGGGGCGGGTGTTTACATCAGGGGTTCCATTGGACGTGGCCTGGCAAAACGGTTTGTTTCGGCAATTTACAGGGCAGATGTGTGTGTGTGTGTGTACGTGTACGTGTACGAACACGGTAGGAAACTTGGAAACTTCAACTCTTCCACCCCCCAGTTCTCACTTTTTTTTTTTTGAAGTCATTCAGATTTGTTCTAAAGACATTTAGCCTCCATTCCTGTAGTGCACTTCTGTCATTCCAAGCTCTGTCTGCATGCTGGCAATCCTGTCTCTGACTAGCTTTTCTCTGTAAATATGAGGACCGTTTGTTTTTGTTTTGTCTGTTCTTCTTGCAATGGCTGCTTATCATTCCAAGATTCAAGTGCGATTTCTGTGCCCCGCTGCAGAGAGAGAGGCCTGGAATAAGAGTGTGTTGCTTACTTTCCGACACCTCATTGACACGAAAGATTTGGTTTTGGATAAGTATGCGTTTTAAGTTATTAGAACTGTTTCCAAGTTAAGCCACAACCATGTTTTAATAGTTTTTTTTTATTATTATTATTATCAGATTAATTAAAATCTTGTTTAAAATCTTAATCACCATGTCTGCCACTGGAATTGGAAGCTTCATTCGGGATATTATTTCCCTGTGATTTTGTAATTTTTGGATCAAATAACTTTCCAATATGAGCTTTATCATATTCCCATTTACCATTATAATTCCTAATAAAACGATTGAAAAAGTAATGCTGACACTCTTGCCTGTGATTTTGGATCCCTCGGTACCTTGATAACTGCACTTAATCCGACGTGATAACGGAGTACTGCTGCTGCATTCTGGGAGCGATTGGCAGAACGTGATTGTGATTAATACAGTATTTTTGCTGCTGATTCTTCGAGTAGAAGAGTGAATAAGTCTCGCGCCAAGGGCAGTGCAAATTGACGACGATGTTCTTGCTTCGTCCTTTGAACGAAGTCGACCGCACCTGAATTCTGGGCTTCCTGGTTTATTTTTTCTGCTGTCCCATTTCTCCAGACTTGTGATTTGGAATATAAATTTGCAAATAATGTGCCCAAGTGCACAGGGATTAAAAAAAAAAAAACACATTTGGGTTTGTTCCCTGGTCCCTATGTAAAGTAATGTATTGTAGTCGCACCACAATTAATTGCTAGTGATAGCTGTGCAAGGCTTGATGCGAGATTACTAACTACAGACGTTAACTGAATTGGCTAAAGTTAACAATTCCATAATGATGCTGCCATACGAATAAAATAGTTAACGACATCTTTGCAAACACATTTCGGGATGTAAATTAAGAATTCTGCCCAATGTCTGATTTCGTTACGTAAACCCGACCGGTGATCGTTGTTTATTTTCACCAAAAATCTAATTTTAAAAATATTTCCCACAATGCCACGCAGCATACATTTTCGAAATCATCCATGCAGGAAGAGGTGAGAGTCGAGTAATATTTAATATAGTAGGCCACTGGTCATAAACGATTAATATTTTTTTCCACGATATATCAAGGGTCGTTTATAATCCCACTGGTATTCTGTGTAAATCGGAAGGTTTACAACGGAAATGAATTACGAGAAAGCTGTTTTGACGCGGTCAAACTGCGCATGTGCGTAGATTTGTGAATGGATTCGTCAATCGAACTCTCCCTCCGAGATGAAGTTACAGCGACAACCAGACGAAGTATTAATATTATGAAAATCATCGAAACTTCATTCACATTGAATATTAATATACTTCACAAAATACACAAATAACAGACTGTGCGCCAGTGAATCATTAACGTAACGCCTCTCTCATAAAATAATAACCTTACGACAGAGACTGAAGCATTACTTCAAAATATAAGTATTATATTACAAAAAAACAGGTTACAAGTCAAACATGCCAATGTCCATCGTGTTAATTCAACCAGCTATGAACTAAACAAAGTAGGCTATAAAATGTCTTTATTGGTTACATTTTAAACACCATTCTCGTTCACATCCCTGTTTTTGGACTGAACATTTAAAGACAGTTGAACGGAATAATTGAATGGATAGAAGGGCACATACCGACAGGCAATTCTGCATAATGTCTAGCTAGCTAGCTAACACTGGTTATATATTTTAAAGAAGCAATGCAACTTAACTTAAACGCATTTCTGTTACATTTTGGTGCATAATTTACGCATTAATCATTACGTATATGCTCTAAACACTATCAAAAGATGTGCCCTATGTTTAAAAGCGACACAAGTAATGAGCAACATGTCCACTTGAACGGCGACAATCTTTTTCAGATAGCATGTATTCCTAATGCCAGTCAAAATGAAGCATGTTTATTACAAATATTTCAGAAGCTACAGCATCGCCACAATCAAAAGTGAAAATAGGTGTCTGACCAATCGGGAAAACATATAAATCAATATCCGATCCCCATCAACACACAATAAATAGGCACTTTTACACAGAAAAGCCACTTGCACATACAGACATGAAATAAAGTATTCACACAAGAGTTGGACAAACAAGAAAGAGAAAATATATATAATAAAACAGTCTATTTTTTCAACCAGAATATCAGGGGAGAGCGCGAACGCAGTCCCCCACTACCAGAAATTATGCAGTCGAGATTCCCACATTTGAGGAATTCGCAGGGGTCAGCACAACCGGAGTGCAATGGCTGAGCCTCGCCCTGGGTGAACCACCTTCTTGATCATGGTATCTCCCCTGCCAGGTAAGTATGAGTTGTACACATTTCGGGATCAGTCCCTACTCCACACCCTCCCTGTCACACATACGGGGACCACATCTTCCCACTCGCTCGACTGACAACGGCGCCAAATGAATGATTCTGCACAGTGACCGATTTCCTATACGTAAACCCCAATACTGGTGACCGTTATTTGTATTTTCACCTATAAATACTATTTTTAGTATTTCCCACAATGCCACGCAGCATACATTTTCGAAATCATCCACACAGGAAGAGGCGAGAGTCAAGTGATATTTAATATAGTAGGTCACTGGTCATAAACGATTAATATTTATTTCTCACGATATATCAAGGGTCGTTTATAATCCCACTGGTATTCTGTGTAAATCGGAAGGTTTACAACGGAAATAAATGACATGGAACGAGAAGGTTGCATTGACGTGGTCTCACACTGCGCATGTGCACATGAAGCTCGTCAGTAGAACTCTCCCTCCGAGATTAAATTACAGTGAAAACCAGACCAAGTATTAGCATTATGAAAATAACGTAAGCACATCTTCGAAACTTCATTGAAATGGAATATTCATACAGATACTTCCAAAATACACAATGAACACGGACTGTGCGCTAATGAATTAACATATCTCTCATCAAAAAAAAGCTTACAACAGAGACTGAAAAATTCTTTCAAAATATGAATAGTATTATTTCTTTATTAATTTTAAGGTGAAAATAAGGTGCACACGGTTGTTGATTTTGATGGCGACTGAATCAAAGTATAATTTCCCTGCATCCAAGTGTGACGTTAGTTTCCATCCGATACCTAGCTAAATAGCGCCCTCATGTGGGGGAAAAGCAAGAAAAGCTTACAGCACCTGGTATTCCCAGGCGGTCTCCCATCCAAGTACTAACCAGGCCCGACCCTGCTTAGCTTCCGAGATCAGACGAGATCGGGCGTGTTCAGAGTGGTATGGCCGTAAGCGAAAGACCTACGCGCTAAACCAGTTTAAATAGTTAAGCAATGACACAACTCTCCAATATAATCATATAGGTTAAAATGTGCTACATGCTCTCATTGAGCGCACGCATATTTCATCAACAGTAAAACGCATACCACGAATACAAGACCACAAGTAATTGGCTACAGGCTTAAACCAAATCACTCGTACGTTCATTGCATTCTATTAAAAACACGTCTCTCTAAATCAAACATACCAATGCCCATCGTGTTAATTCAACCAGCTGTGAACTAAACTAAGTAGGCTATAAAATGTCTTTATTGGTTACAACATTTTAAATACCATTCTCGCTCACATCCCCGTGTTTGGAATGAAAATTGAACGGAATAAGTGCGGGATAGACTGGCACATACCGACAGCCAATTTAGCCTAATTTATAGATAGTTAACTAATTAGCATAATATAAATGTTTTGCCTTCAAACTTAAGCAATTTACTTGAGCTCAATTGAATCGCATCAAATGTCAAATCAATAACGTGTCCTCGTCGACACTTTTACCTCAGTGCTGTTGAGCTGTTAGCGACAGAGATGCGTTTGAGGTTAAACTTGTGGGTAAGGTTACCATTAACTACCGTCTCAAATTCAGCATCAACAGTAATGACCGCCAGGTGATCTGTGCGGCAATAGACCATTCGTGAAAAGACGGGGTACTTTCCTACACAAATATACATGGACTGTACTTTATTGATACCAGGAGCGAATTGTGCTATGTTCTTATTCTCATTCAGACTGCAGTGAATATCACAATAATGTGTGTGAGTAAAACAATAAGTGGGCAGATTTGAAGGTGTTGGGCAGGACACAGGCCAGAGCAGGGCCACAGAAAACCAACGCAGCCTGGAGGTTCTGGAGGGTAAAACCGCATCCCGTCCGATTTCATTACCCGTCGCCTCTTCCGCGCGCCAGTGTTGTCGCAGTATATTTGGATGGGCATGAACAGGCCTCTCTCTGTCCTCCTTCAACCTCGGGGACTCTGTAGACCAGCCTGGGCCTTTTTGAGTTCCCCTTGCTGGTGATCCTGTGTCTCTCTCCCTGTCATTTGGATGTCTGCCTGAATGAGCTGCTAATTGCTTGATTGGCTCCACCTGCCTGCAGCAGAGGACGATATTAGAAGATCTTTTGAGCAGACTTTTGGGTATTATTATTTTTTTTAAAGGTGAAAATAAGGTGCACACGGTTGTTGATTTTGAAAGCGGCTGAATCGAAGTATAATTTCCCTGCATCCAAGTGTGACGTTAGTTTCCATCCGATACCTAGCTAAATAGCGCCCTCATGTGGGGGAAAAGCAAGAAAAGCTTACAGCACCGGGTATTCCCAGGCGGTCTCCCATCCAAGTACTAACCAGGCCCGACCCTGCTTAGCTTCCGAGATCAGACGAGATCGGGCGTGTTCAGAGTGGTATGGCCGTAAGCGAAGGACCCACGAGCTAAACCCGTTCAAATAGTGAAGCAATGATACAACTCTCCAATATAATCCTTTCGGTTCAAATATGCCACATGCTCTCATTTGGCACACGCATATTTCATCAACAGTAAAACGCATACCATGCATACAAGACCACAAGTAATTGGCTACAGGTTTAAACCAAATCACTCGTACGTTCATTGCATTCTATTCAAAACACGTCTCTCTAAATCGAACATACCAATGCCCATCGTGTTAATTCAACCAGCTGTGAACTAAACTAAGTAGGCTATAAAATGTCTTTATTGGTTACAGCATTTTAAACACCATTCTCGTTCACATCCCCGTGTTTGGAGTGAAAATTGAACGGAATAAGTGCAGGATAGACTGGCACATACCGACAGGCAATTTAGCCTAATTTATAGATAGTTAACTAATTAGCATAATATAAATGTTTTGCCTTCAAACTTAAGCAATTTACTTGAGCTCAATTGAATCGCATCAAATGTCAAATCAATAACGTGTCCTCGTCGACACTTTTACCTCAGTGCTGTTGAGCTGTTAGCGACAGAGATGCGTTTGAGGTTAAACTTGTGGGTAAGGTTACCATTAACTACCGTCTCAAATTCAGCATCAACAGTAATGACCGCCAGGTGATCTGTGCGGCAATAGACCATTCGTGAAAAGACGGGGTACTTTCCTACACAAATATACATGGACTGTACTTTATTGATACCAGGAGGGAATTGTGCTATGTTCTTATTCTTATAGTGGCGTATTTCGTCTAAAAAACTGATGCTTCAAAATAGCCACTGTCCAAGCCGGAGCGGGGGTTTGACGCACAATCAAACAATGGTGGAGATCCGATTTCAAGTTGAAACAAAAAATGCATTTTATTCTGCTTAAATATATTCTCCAAATTGACTTTTTACAATAAACAAAAATAGACTTTGCTTCGGCCTTTTTTGTGTGTTTCTTTCTTTGTATCCTTTCTTTTGTTTGTGTGGTCAAAAAACTATTCCGTCTCCCCGTCTCCCTAGGACTAACACAGGTGCCGCAAATTACTTGGCTGATTAAATAGATGCAGTTGCGGCTCCGGAGGCTTACTATAGGTAGACAAATAATAATATCATATATAATATCAACTCATATCATTATGGCTCCAACATACCGGCCCCTAATTGTTAACATCATAGCAAAACAATTAATCAATCATAATTTAATGGAGCCAATAAATTAAACATAACACACATCATAATTCATGAATGTTCCAGAATGTTCAAAGTCCATATATGTTTAGGTTCTACGTGTATGTAGTTATGTGTAGGTGGAATACAGCAGTCCAGGGGTCAGAGGCGTGCAAGAGGGGGCAAGAGTTCAGGGGTCAGGGGCATGTATGTGCATGTGGATGTATAGGGCTGGTTTCTGGGAATCAGGGACTACCAGCACATAACTCCCATAGGTGCATCTTGACCGTTGACTCTGGAAACCTCTTAATCTTAGCTGACTGAGATTAGCCATCTGCCTCCAGTAGTAGACAGAGTTTATCAATTGGTCTCTGCAAGATGTTGGTCTTGGTTTTTACTAAAACACTCCGTATAAGACCTTTGGACCCTAACAAGGTCTTCACTACACGGCCCATAAGCCATGAGTTCCTGGGTGCCATGTTATCCACTATGACGACAAGATCGCCTAGACAGAGGTTCCGTTTAGGGTTATTCCATTTGCTCCGTTGCTGCATAAGTTGCTGCATTATTCCCTAATCCATCTCCTCCAGAAGAGGTCTGCAAGGTATTGTGCCTGTTTCCATCTCCTCCGGGAGTACAGGTCACCTTTTTGAAATAGTCCTGGTGGCATAACTGGTTTGTTTTTCAACTGAAGTAGGTGGTTTGGAGTGAGAGGCTCTAGATCATTAGGTTCACTTGACACCGTAGTTATTGGTCTGTCATTCATTATTGCCTCCACCTCGCACAAAGTGGTCTGTAATGTCTCATCATCCAGTCTTTGCTCCTTCAGGACTGAATATAATATTTTCTTCACAAGTCTGATTAGCCTCTCCCATACTCCACCATGGTGGGCTCCAAAGGGAGGGTTGAATGTCCATTTCACTCTGTCCTCGAGTAATGCATTTTGAATCCTATTGTGATCCAATTCTTTCAGAGCCTTTCTTAGCTCTGTCTGTGCTCCTATGAAGTTGGTCCCATTGTCTGTTCGAATGCTTGCTACTGGTCCTCTTCGACATATGAACCTGCGCAAGGCATTGATGCAGGAGTCAGTGTCTAAGTAGCTTGCAACTTCTAAATGGACGGCTCGACTCACCAGGCAGGTAAAGATTACTCCCCACCGTTTCACGTGAGCACGGCCTCGCTTCACCTCTATGGGTCCGAAGTAGTCAATACCAACATGGGTAAAGGGTGGTAGATCTGGAGACACACGATCCTTTGGAAGATCAGCCATTTGTTGTTCTCCAACCTTTGCTTGCATGCGCCTGCAGAAAACACAACTCCTTGTGATTTTCCTAGCAGACGAGTTGGCACAAGGCAGCCAGAATCTCTGACCTAGTCTGGAGAGCATGTGACCTCTACCGGAGTGTCCAACTCGTTGATGAATGTGTCGTAGGATCAGTTTGGATATATGAGAGTCTTTGGGCAGGATGATTGGATTCTTCTCTTCTAATGGCATAGCCACTTTGCTTATTCGTCCTCCCACCCTCAGAATTCCTTTATCCACAATTGGATCCAGTTTACAGATGGAGCTGCTTGCCTTGACCCGTCTCCCTGTATCCAAGAGTGCCAGTTCCTTTTTAAAGTGCTGTCTCTGCTCGAAGCGAATGATGGCCTTTTCTGCTTCGTCCATGTCCTCCACAGACAGGTTTTGTGCTCCACATGTAACTTTGAACTGGTCCATTTGTTCCTTTAAATACTTTAAAGTTGTCAGCTCTGATGCTGGATCAGTCTTTGTTAGAGATTTCTTGTTGTGACTTAGCAGTAGAAGGAGTCCTTTCAGTTTCAAAATCCAGGCAACAGCTTTCTGCAATCTGGTCCATGATGAGTAGTACTCAATTAGCTTGCTGGTTGGATTATATTCCTCTACGCTAGCACTGTTCACAGTGAAGTCTCTTCTTACCTCTGGATCCTCCGGAGGGATTTGTCCCAGTTTTTCTGGGATCTGTGGCCATTCGGTTTCCTTTCTCTTCAGGAATTCTGGACCTTTCAGCCATCTTGTGGATTTTAGGAAAGGTTCTACATTTAACCCACGTGAAGCGTCGTCAGCCGGGTTATCTTTGGAGCGCACATGTCTCCATTGTTTCTCTTGAGATAGGTCACGTATCACTGCAACTCTGTTGGCCACATAAGTATGGAATCTTTTTGTTTGGTTGAGGATGTATTTCAGCACGGATGTGCTGTCTGTCCAGAAAGTGGAGCTTTCAAGCTGTACCTGAAGCTCCCTTCTCAGCATCCTGTCCACCCTCACAGCTAGCGTTGCTGCTGCCATCTCCAGTCTGGGGATCGTCATCTGTTTGAGTGGAGCCACCCTAGATTTCCCCAGAATGAATGAAATGTGGACCTTTTCCATACTGTTCGTGAACCTGAGGTAGCTGACAGTGCCATAACCCAGCTCACTTGCATCACAGAAGTGATGCAGCTCTGATGTCTTGACCTGACCGAACACATCGATCAACTTGGAATTTGCACAGCTGATCTAACTCTGTAATCCATCTCTGCCATGGCTTGGATAATTTCTCTGGGATGATTTCATCCCAACCACACTTTGCCTTGCAGAGCTCTTGGAGGATTTGCTTGGCCTTCAGGATGTATGGAGAAAGGAAACCCAATGGATCGTATATTGAGCTGACTGTGGAGAGGATTCCTCTTCTCGTATGAGGTCTGCTCTTGATAGTGACTCTGAAGGTAAATGTGTCACTTTCAATATTCCATTGGATCCCAAGTGCTCTTTCAAGAGGCAGCTTTTCTCTATCCAAGTCCAGTGCCTTTACTAGTGTTGCTTTGTGCTTATCAGGGAGGGATGCCAGGACCCTGCGGCTATTACTGACCCATTTGGTCAGTGTGAAGCCTCCCTGAGAGCATGCATCTCTGAGGTCCTCGGCGAGCCAAATGGCTTGTTCTACTGTGGCTACTGACTTGAGGCAATCATCCACATAGAAGTTGTGCTTGATTGTCTCCATTACCTCCTCATCATACTTCCCACTGTTGTCGTCTGCTGTCCGTTGTAAAGCGAAGTTAGCGATGCTCGGAGATGACACAGCACCAAAGAGGTGGACCTTCATTCTGTAATGTTCCAGGTGTTTTTTGGTATCTCCACCTGGCCACCATAAGAATCTTAGAAAGTCCCTGTGGCTGTTATGGACATGTACTTGGTAAAACATTGCTTCAATGTCTCCCATAATGGCAATTCTTTCTTGGCGGAACCTGAGCAAGACACCAATGAGGGTGTTAGACAGGTCAGGGCCTTGGAGGAGTTCTCTATTGAGAGATGTGCCTTTGTACGATGATGTACAGTCAAACACTACTCTAAGCTTGGCCTTTTGCTTATGGTAAACACCATGATGAGGTATGTACCAGACCTGGCCATCGTTCCGGTGGAGTTGGTCTCGGGGCACTTTCTCTGCGTAACCGTTGCTGATTACATCCTCCATGAAGTCTTTATATTCTGCAGCATAGACCTCATCTTTCTTGAATTTCTTTACCAGGGTCATGGCTCGCTGCTCTGCCATTTTTTGGTTGTCTGGCATGACCACTTCTTTGTTGCGAAAAGGTAAGGGTAAGTGGTAGTGACCATTCTTGAGGATTACTGAGCTGGATGCAATCTGCATGAACTTTTGATCCTCACCTGACATTTCGCTTTTCTCCTCATACGCTCTCTCTGAGAAGTCCTGATTATATTGCCTGACTAGGAGTTCCCCCAGATCAGCAATCGATATTCGGTTGGCCGTCATTGTAGGAGGTCCAGACCCTACCATATCGGTGCAATAATTGAGTGGACCGTTGACCACCCATCCTAAAACTGTCTCCACCGCATATGGTCCATTCCCTTGGCTATTAATTATGCGCCAGGGTTCCATCGCCTTAGGAACGTTGATTCCTATCAGGAGTTCAACGTCTGCATCAATTTCCTTTAATTGGATCCCCTGTAGATAAGGCCACCTTTCCAGTTCAGTTTGAGTGAGTAAGTTTTCTTTTGAGACTGGGATCTTATCCTGGGTATAGACTTTTGGTAGGTCAAGGTATATGCTGCCATCCAGGCTGCCTACCTCTAGTCCAGTGACTTCATAGCTCCTGACAGGTCTCTTCTGCCCCATTGTTCGAAGGAGAATATTTGTTTTGCGTTGGCTAGCATTCAGCTGCTTCATTAGGTTCTCAGTGCAGAATGTTGCTGAGCTGCCAGGGTCGAGGAAAGCATAAGTTAACACAAACTTGTTTCCCTTGGCCACTTTGACTCTGACTGGCACAATAGCCAGTGCACAATCCTTACCGGCCCCAGTCACTTCCCCAGCTGAAACAAGAGCACAGCTGACTGATGTTTTCTTCAATTCCTTAGGACCCACCTCCTTTGGAGGTTCCTGGTTTGAAGTTTTCATTGTTTCAATATGTAATATAGTTGGGTGCCTCCTTTGACACTTTTGACATGTTAGCTTTCTTCTGCAGTCTTTGCTTAGATGACCCTTAGTTAAACATCCGAAGCAAAGGCCGTTCATCTTCACAAACTCCACCTTCTTCTCATGAGTATGTGCCTTGATCTGTTGACAAATCAGTTAGTGAATGGTTGCCCTGACAAAAGTTGCATGAGGCAGTACGAGCACCTGGGGTGTTGCCTTGTTGGTTTTGTTTGAATGACAGAGTAGTAGAGTTGTCATTAGTGTTGCCATCACCCACTATTGCCACTGTAGTGGCAAAGCTGCTCCCTCTATTCTTTGGCATTCTTGATTGCTGTTTAAGGTCAGCTATCCTGCTCTTTAAAACCACCCTTTTACTGGAGAGAGGATCTTGTATATCCCCAAACAGTGGGTCCAAAAGGATTCTAGCTTGTTTCTCCATGAATCCCACTAGGTGTTGGAATGTAGCCCTCGTATTGGTCCTCTCAAACGTGTCATAGGCTGCTGATCTCCATCTTTCACGTAGCTTGTAAGGAAGCTTAGATGCAATCAGCCTTAGATTGGAGGGCATATCAAGCTCCTCCAGATAGTGCAAGTCGTGCATGGCGTTACAGCATCCTCTCAGGTAGAGTGCATAAGCGTGCAGTGCCTTTCCATCCTCAGGTCTAATCACTGTCCAATTCAATGCCTTTTCCAAATAAGCACTTGTGACTTTGATCTCATCCCCAAAGTGCTCCTTTAATAGTCGTTGAGCTTTAGCATAGCCTCTGCTTGCTTCCATGTGTAGGCAGCTGCGGACCAAATCCCTGGGCTGGCCACAAGTATACTGCTCAAGAAAGTAGAGCCTGTCCTGACAGTTACTTGTCTTATCCTCAATTAAGTGTTCAAATGCTCGGATGAAAGATTGATAGGTCAGCGGATCACCGTCAAACACTGTGATCTCCCTAGTGGGGAGTAAGGCTATTTTTTGTTGCATGATGATAAGATCAACAATGTCACTCTGTCTTTGCATAACAGTGGTGATGTCATCATGGTTAGTAGCTGCATTGGTATTCTCATTAGATCTAGATGGATTGGACCCTGCTGGAGGTTGCTGACTGCTGCCTTGGCGATCAAAAACAACCCTTTGAAGTGGTATTTTTGGAAGAGCACCTAGTTGAATAAATTCAGCCACTGGCAGCTCTGATTCCACAAGCTCAGTGGTCTTTTCCTTGCTGGCTTCAAAATAAGAGTCCATGCCGTCTTTTTGGATTTGCTCATCCATCTCAAAACTCTGAAGGGCTTTTATTTTGGTGGCTGATGCTGCTATATTGGTTTCCAGCTCCAACCTTTCCATTCTTGTTTTTAGTTGAACTTCTTCCAGTCTTAAGGCATGTTGGGTCTTTAAGGCCTCAGCACGGGCTAATAGAGCTGCCTGCTCTGCCACTGCTTTCCTGCATGCTGAAGAGACTGAGGAGGCTTTTGATCCTGTCTGGGATTTGTTGGATTTGTGTGACACATTAGAAATGCTGTCCTGAGGGATGACATGTAATTGTGCAATTTGACCCTTTTTCCAGGTTTGTACTTCATTCAAAAAATATTTAAAAATAGTAATTCTGGGTTCATACCAGTCCACATTTTCATTCTCCTGCCCCTCCTCTGAGAAGAGCATTTGCACAGATTTATGTACATCATTAAATTCTTTTACAGCCTGTTTGAATGCTGCAAGGCCGTCATTTACTTTCTCCACATCTCCATCATCCACAAGAAAAGTTTTTAATTCATTCATCCTGCGTGTGCATACACTCAGTTTCCCCCTGCGAGTTGCAATGAGTGAAGTTAACATTTCCTCTGCCGCACCAGCGGCCCCAGTATTGTCAGTCATTTTTACTGTAATCACACTGTATAACGTGGTGCGTTGCTGACGGTGGCTTTTTTTTTTTTTGTCCGCTCTATTGGCGCATTAAAACAGCCGTAGCAGTCCGTCTTTATAGTTATGACCGCGGTTGCAATCAGTCTTTACTTTACATAGTGTCTTTTAAACTCCTTAATTATTTGGTTCATCCAATATCTGCAATGCAACGTATTATTCACAGCACTGTGTTATTATTCCCGTTTCCACCGTCATCAAACATTCCATTCATAGCGCACGGGGCGCTTTCTTTTAATATGTTTGACCAAACCATTGCCTCACGCAGATCAGCCCATACATAATTTGTTGCGGTTACTCACGACCGGCGAATCCTTGTTTGGGGGCTGTCCTTTTGTCCGATGCAAACGGTATCTGGCTGTGACCGTGGCTGTCCTTTCGTCCGTCAATCCTTTGCGGAAAGTTTTTTGACTTGTTATAGTGGCGTATTTCGTCTAAAAAACTGATGCTTCAAAAATAGCCACTGTCCAAGCCGGAGCGGGGGTTTGACGCACAATCAAACAATGGTGGAGATCCGATTTCAAGTTGAAACAAAAAATGCATTTTATTCTGCTTAAACATTGAACAAAAATATTCTCCAAATTGACTTTTTACAATAAACAAAAATAGACTTTGCTTCGGCCTTTTTTGTGTGTTTCTTTCTTTGTATCCTTTCTTTTGTTTGTGTGGTCAAAAAACTATTCCGTCTCCCCGTCTCCCTAGGACTAACACAGGTGCCGCAAATTACTTGGCTGATTAAATAGATGCAGTTGCGGCTCTGGAGGCTTACTATAGGTAGACAAATAATAATATCATATATAATATCAACTCATATCATTATGGCTCCAACAATTCTCATTCAGACTGCAGTGAATATCACAATAATGTGTGTGAGTAAAACGATAAGTGGGCAGATTTGAAGGTGTTGGGCAGGACACAGGCCAGAGCAGGGCCACAGAAAACCAACGCAGCCTGGAGGTTCTGGAGGGTAAAACCGCATCCCGTCCGATTTCATTACCCGTCGCCTCTTCCGCGCGCCAGTGTTGTCGCAGTATATTTGGATGGGCATGAACAGGCCTCTCTCTGTCCTCCTTCAACCTCGGGGACTCTGTAGACCAGCCTGGGCCTTTTTGAGTTCCCCTTGCTGGTGATCCTGTGTCTCTCTCCCTGTCATTTGGATGTCTGCCTGAATGAGCTGCTAATTGCTTGATTGGCTCCACCTGCCTGCAGCAGAGGACGATATTAGAAGATCTTTTGAGCAGACTTTTAGGTATTATTTTTTTTTTTTAAAGGTGAAAATAAGGTGCACACGGTTGTTGATTTTGATGGCGACTGAATCAAAGTATAATTTCCCTGCATCCAAGTGTGACGTTAGTTTCCATCCGATACCTAGCTAAATAGCGCCCTCATGTGGGGGAAAAGCAAGAAACGCTTACAGCACCTGGTATTCCCAGGCGGTCTCCCATCCAAGTACTAACCAGGCCCGACCCTGCTTAGCTTCCGAGATCAGACGAGATCGGGCGTGTTCAGAGTGGTATGGCCGTAAGCGAAAGACCTACGCGCTAAACCAGTTTAAATAGTTAAGCAATGACACAACTCTCCAATATAATCATATAGGTTAAAATGTGCTACATGCTCTCATTGAGCGCACGCATATTTCATCAACAGTAAAACGCATACCACGAATACAAGACCACAAGTAATTGGCTACAGGCTTAAACCAAATCACTCGTACGTTCATTGCATTCTATTAAAAACACGTCTCTCTAAATCAAACATACCAATGCCCATCGTGTTAATTCAACCAGCTGTGGACTAAACTAAGTATGCTATAAAATGTCTTTATTGGTTACAACATTTTAAATACCATTCTCGTTCACATCCCCGTGTTTGGAGTGAAAATTGAACGGAATAAGTGCGGGATAGACTGGCACATACCGACAGGCAATTTAGCCTAATTTATAGATAGTTAACTAATTAGCATAATATAAATGTTTTGCCTTCAAACTTAAGCAATTTACTTGAGCTCAATTGAATCGCATCAAATGTCAAATCAATAACGTGTCCTCGTCGACACTTTTACCTCAGTGCTGTTGAGCTGTTAGCGACAGAGATGCGTTTGAGGTTAAACTTGTGGGTAAGGTTACCATTAACTACCGTCTCAAATTCAGCATCAACAGTAATGACCGCCAGGTGATCTGTGCGGCAATAGACCATTCGTGAAAAGACAGGGTACTTTCCGACACAAATATACATGGACTGTACTTTATTGATACCAGGAGGGAATTGTGCTATGTTCTTATTCTCATTCAGACTGCAGTGAATATCACAATAATGTGTGTGAGTAAAACAATAAGTGGGCAGATTTGAAGGTGTTGGGCAGGACACAGGCCAGAGCAGGGCCACAGAAAACCAACGCAGCCTGGAGGTTCTGGAGGGTAAAACCGCATCCCGTCCGATTTCATTACCCGTCGCCTCTTCCGCGCGCCAGTGTTGTCGCAGTATATTTGGATGGGCATGAACAGGCCTCTCTCTGTCCTCCTTCAACCTCGGGGACTCTGTAGACCAGCCTGGGCCTTTTTGAGTTCCCCTTGCTGGTGATCCTGTGTCTCTCTCCCTGTCATTTGGATGTCTGCCTGAATGAGCTGCTAATTGCTTGATTGGCTCCACCTGCCTGCAGCAGAGGACGATATTAGAAGATCTTTTGAGCAGACTTTTGGGTAATATTATTTTTTTTTAAAGGTGAAAATAAGGTGCACACGGTTGTTGATTTTGATAGCGGCTGAATCGAAGTATAATTTCCCTGCATCCAAGTGTGACGTTAGTTTCCATCCGATACCTAGCTAAATAGCGCCCTCCTGTGGGGAAAAAGCAAGAAAAGCTTACAGCACCGGGTATTCCCAGGCGGTCTCCCATCCAAGTACTAACCTGGCCCGACCCTGCTTAGCTTCCGAGATCAGACGAGATCGGGCGTATTCAGAGTGGTATGGCCGTAAGCGAAGGACCCAGAGCTAAACCCGTTCAAATAGTGAAGCAATGATACAACTCTCCAATATAATCCTTTCGGTTCAAATATGCCACATGCTCTCATTTGGCACACGCATATTTCATCAACAGTAAAACGCATACCATGCATACAAGACCACAAGTAATTGGCTACAGGTTTAAACCAAATCACTCGTACGTTCATTGCATTCTATTCAAAACACGTCTCTCTAAATCGAACATACCAATGCCCATCGTGTTAATTCAACCAGCTGTGAACTAAACTAAGTAGGCTATAAAATGTCTTTATTGGTTACAGCATTTTAAACACCATTCTCGTTCACATCCCCGTTTTTGGAATGAAAATTGAACGGAATAAGTGCAGGATAGACTGGCACATACCGACAGCCAATTTAGCCTAATTTATAGATGGTTAACGAATTAGCATAATACAAATGTTTTGCCTTCAAACTTAAGCAATTTACTTGAGCTCAATTGAATTGCATCAAATGTCAAATCAATAACGTGTCCTCAAGCGAGAGACTAATGAGCCAACACTGGTTATATATTTTAGAGAAGCAACGCAACTGACCGTAAACGCATTTCTCTTACATTTTTGTGCTTCGTTTAGGAATTAAACATTACGCATATGTTCTCAACACTATCAAAATATGTGCCCTATGTTTAAATACTACACAAGTAATGAGCAACATGTCCACTTGAACGGCGACAATCTTTTTCAGATAGCATGTATTCCTAATGCCAGTGAAAATAAAGCATGTTTATTACAAATATTTCAGAAGCTACAGCATCGCCACAATCAAAAGTGAAAATAGGTGTCTGACCAATCGGGAAAACATATAAATCAATATCCGATCCCCATCAACACACAATAAATAGGCACTTTTATACAGAAAACCCACTTGCACATACAGACATGAAATAAAGTATTCACACAAGAGTTGGACAAATTAGAAAGAGAAAATATATATATATAATAAAACAGTCTATTTTTTCAACCAGAATATCAGGGGAGAACGCGAACGCAGTCCCCCACTACCAGAAATTATGCAGTCGAGATTCCCACATTTGAGGAATTCGCAGGGGTCAGCACAACCGGAGTGCAATGGCTGAGCCTCGCCCTGGGTGAACCACCTTCTTGATCATGGTATCTCCCCTGCCAGGTAAGTATGAGTTGTACACATTTCGGGATCAGTCCCTACTCCACACCCTCCCTGTCACACATACGGGGACCACATCTTCCCACTCGCTCAACTGACAACGGCGCAAAATGAATGATTCTGCACAGTGACCGATTTCCTATACGTAAACCCCAATACTGGTGACCGTTATTTGTATTTTCACCTATAAATACTATTTTTAGTATTTCCCACAATGCCACGCAGCATACATTTTCGAAATCATCCACACAGGAAGAGGCGAGAGTCAAGTGATATTTAATATAGTAGGTCACTGGTCATAAACGATTAATATTTATTTCTCACGATATATCAAGGGTCGTTTATAATCCCACTGGTATTCTGTGTAAATCGGAAGGTTTACAACGGAAATAAATGACATGGAACGAGAAGGTTGCATTGACGTGGTCTCACACTGCGCATGTGCACATGAAGCTCGTCAGTAGAACTCTCCCTCCGAGATTAAATTACAGTGAAAACCAGACTAAGTATTAGCATTATGAAAATAACGTAAGCACATCTTCGAAACTTCATTGAAATGGAATATTCATACAGATACTTCCAAAATACACAATGAACACGGACTGTGCGCTAATGAATGAACATATTTCTCATCAAAAAAAGGCTTACAACAGAGACTGAAAAATTATTTCAAAATATGAATAGTATTATTTCTTTATTAATTTTAAGGTGAAAATAAGGTGCACACGGTTGTTGATTTTGATGGCGACTGAATCAAAGTATAATTTCCCTGCATCCAAGTGTGACGTTAGTTTCCATCCGATACCTAGCTAAATAGCGCCCTCCTGTGGGGAAAAAGCAAGAAAAGCTTACAGCACCTGGTATTCCCAGGCGGTCTCCCATCCAAGTACTAACCAGGCCCGACCCTGCTTAGCTTCCGAGATCAGACGAGATCGGGCGTGTTCAGAGTGGTATGGCCGTAAGCGAAAGACCTACGCGCTAAACCAGTTTAAATAGTTAAGCAATGACACAACTCTCCAATATAATCATATAGATTAAAATGTGCTACATGCTCTCATTGAGCGCACGCATATTTCATCAACAGTAAAACGCATACCATGAATACAAGACCACAAGTAATTGGCTACAGGCTTAAACCAAATCACTCGTACGTTCATTGCATTCTATTAAAAACACGTCTCTCTAAATCAAACATACCAATGCCCATCGTGTTAATTCAACCAGCTGTGAACTAAACTAAGTAGGCTATAAAATGTCTTTATTGGTTACAACATTTTAAACACCATTATCGTTCACATCCCCGTGTTTGGAATGAAAATTGAACGGAATAAGTGCGGGATAGACTGGCACATACCGACAGGCAATTTAGCCTAATTTATAGATAGTTAACTAATTAGCATAATATAAATGTTTTGCCTTCAAACTTAAGCAATTTACTTGAGCTCAATTGAATCGCATCAAATGTCAAATCAATAACGTGTCCTCATCGACACTTTTACCTCAGTGCTGTTGAGCTGTTAGCGACAGAGATGCGTTTGAGGTTAAACTTGTGGGTAAGGTTACCATTAACTACCGTCTCAAATTCAGCATCAACAGTAATGACCGCCAGGTGATCTGTGCGGCAATAGACCATTCGTGAAAAGACAGGGTACTTTCCTACACAAATATACATGGACTGTACTTTATTGATACCAGGAGGGAATTGTGCTATGTTCTTATTCTTATTCAGACTGCAGTGAATATCACAATAATGTGTGTGAGTAAAACAATAAGTGGGCAGATTTGAAGGTGTTGGGCAGGACACAGGCCAGAGCAGGGCCACAGAAAACCAACGCAGCCTGGAGGTTCTGGAGGGTAAAACCGCATCCCGTCCGATTTCATTACCCGTCGCCTCTTCCGCGCGCCAGTGTTGTCGCAGTATATTTGGATGGGCATGAACAGGCCTCTCTCTGTCCTCCTTCAACCTCGTTGACTCTGTAGACCAGCCTGGGCCTTTTTGAGTTCCCCTTGCTGGTGATCCTGTGTCTCTCTCCCTGTCATTCGGATGTCTGCCTGAATGAGCTGCTAATTGCTTGATTGGCTCCACCTGCCTGCAGCAGAGGACGATATTAGAAGATCTTTTGAGCAGACTTTTGGGTATTATTATTTTTTTTTAAAGGTGAAAATAAGGTGCACACGGTTGTTGATTTTGATAGCGGCTGAATCGAAGTATAATTTCCCTGCATCCAAGTGTGACGTTAGTTTCCATCCGATACCTAGCTAAATAGCGCCCTCCTGTGGGGAAAAAGCAAGAAAAGCTTACAGCACCGGGTATTCCCAGGCGGTCTCCCATCCAAGTACTAACCAGGCCCGACCCTGCTTAGCTTCCGAGATCAGACGAGATCGGGCGTGTTCAGAGTGGTATGGCCGTAAGCGAAGGACCCACGAGCTAAACCCGTTCAAATAGTGAAGCAATGATACAACTCTCCAATATAATCCTTTCGGTTCAAATATGCTACATGCTCTCATTTGACACACGCATATTTCATCAACAGTAAAACGCATACCATGCATACAAGACCACAAGTAATTGGCTACAGGTTTAAACCAAATCACTCGTACGTTCATTGCACTCTATTAAAAACACGTCTCTCTAAATCGAACATACCAATGCACCCATCGTGTTAATTCAACCAGCTATGAACCAAACTAAGTAGGCTATAAAATGTCTTTATTGGTTACAGCATTTTAAACACCATTCTCGTTCACATCCCCGTTTTTGGAATGAAAATTGAACGGAATAAGTGCAGGATAGACTGGCACATACCGACAGGCAATTTTGCCTAATTTATAGATAGTTAACGAATTAGCATAATACAAATGTTTTGCCTTCAAACTTAAGCAATTTACTTGAGCTCAATTGAATTGCATCAAATGTCAAATCAATAACGTGTCCTCAAGCGAGAGACTAATGAGCCAACACTGGTTATATATTTTAGAGAAGCAACGCAACTGACCGTAAACGCATTTCTCTTACATTTTGGTGCTTCGTTTAGGAATTAAACATTACGCATATGTTCTCAACACTTTCAAAATATGTGCCCTATGTTTAAATACTACACAAGTAATGAGCAACATGTCCACTTGAACGGCGACAATCTTTTTCAGATAGCATGTATTCCTAATGCCAGTGAAAATAAAGCATGTTTATTACAAATATTTCAGAAGTTACAGCATCGCCACAATCAAAAGTGAAAATAGGTGTCTGACCAATCGGGAAAACATATAAATCAATATCCGATCCCCATCAACACACAATAAATAGGCACTTTTACAAAGAAAACCCACTTGCACATACAGACATGAAATAAAGTATTGACACAAGAGTTGGACAAATTAGAAAGAGAAAATATATATATATATATAATAAAACAGTGTATTTTTTCAACCAGAATATCAGGGGAGAGCGCGAACGCAGTCCCCCACTACCAGAAATTATGCAGTCGAGATTCCCACATTTGAGGAATTCGCAGGGGTCAGCACAACCGGAGTGCAATGGCTGAGCCTCGCCCTGGGTGAACCACCTTCTTGATCATGGTATCTCCCCTGCCAGGTAAGTATGAGTTGTACACATTTCGGGATCAGTCCCTACTCCACACCCTCCCTGTCACACATACGGGGACCACATCTTCCCACTCGCTCAACTGACAACGGCGCCAAATGAATGATTCTGCACAGTGACCGATTTCCTATACGTAAACCCCAATACTGGTGACCGTTATTTGTATTTTCACCTAGAAATACTATTTTTAGTATTTCCCACAATGCCACGCAGCATACATTTCCGAAATCATCCACACAGGAAGAGGCGAGAGTCAAGTAATATTTAATATAGCAGGTCACTGGTCATAAACGATTAATATTTATTTCTCACGATATATCAAGGGTCGTTTATAATCCCACTGGTATTCTGTGTAAATCGGAAGGTTTACAACGGAAATAAATGACATGGAACGAGAAGGTTGCATTGACGTGGTCTCACACTGCGCATGTGCACATGAAGCTCGTCAGTAGAACTCTCCCTCCGAGATTAAATTACAGCGAAAACCAGACTAAGTATTAGCATTATGAAAATAACGTAAGCACATCTTCGAAACTTCATTGAAATGGAATATTCATACAGATACTTCCAAAATACACAATGAACACGGACTGTGCGCTAATGAATTAACATATCTCTCATCAAAAAAAAGCTTACAACAGACTGAAAAATTATTTCAAAATATGAATAGTATTATTTCTTTATTAATTTTAAGGTGAAAATAAGGTGCACAAGGTTGTTGATTTTGATGGCAACTGAATCAAAGTATCATTTCCCTGCATCCAAGTGTGACGTTAGTTTCCATCCGATACCTAGCTAAATAGCGCCCTCCTGTGGGGAAAAAGCAAGAAAAGCTTACAGCACCTGGTATTCCCAGGCGGTCTCCCATCCAAGTACTAACCAGGCCCGACCCTGCTTAGCTTCCGAGATCAGACGAGATCGGGCGTGTTCAGAGTGGTATGGCCGTAAGCGAAAGACCTACGCGCTAAACCAGTTTAAATAGTTAAGCAATGACACAACTCTCCAATATAATCATATAGATTAAAATGTGCTACATGCTCTCATTGAGCGCACGCATATTTCATCAACAGTAAAACGCATACCATGAATACAAGACCACAAGTAATTGGCTACAGGCTTAAACCAAATCACTCGTACGTTCATTGCATTCTATTAAAAACACGTCTCTCTAAATCAAACATACCAATGCCCATCGTGTTAATTCAACCAGCTGTGAACTAAACTAAGTAGGCTATAAAATGTCTTTATTGGTTACAACATTTTAAACACCATTATCGTTCACATCCCCGTGTTTGGAATGAAAATTGAACGGAATAAGTGCAGGATAGACTGGCACATACCGACAGGCAATTTAGCCTAATTTATAGATAGTTAACTAATTAGCATAATATAAATGTTTTGCCTTCAAACTTAAGCAATTTACTTGAGCTCAATTGAATCGCATCAAATGTCAAATCAATAACGTGTCCTCATCGACACTTTTACCTCAGTGCTGTTGAGCTGTTAGCGACAGAGATGCGTTTGAGGTTAAACTTGTGGGTAAGGTTACCATTAACTACCGTCTCAAATTCAGCATCAACAGTAATGACCGCCAGGTGATCTGTGCGGCAATAGACCATTCGTGAAAAGACAGGGTACTTTCCTACACAAATATACATGGACTGTACTTTATTGATACCAGGAGGGAATTGTGCTATGTTCTTATTCTTATTCAGACTGCAGTGAATATCACAATAATGTGTGTGAGTAAAACAATAAGTGGGCAGATTTGAAGGTGTTGGGCAGGACACAGGCCAGAGCAGGGCCACAGAAAACCAACGCAGCCTGGAGGTTCTGGAGGGTAAAACCGCATCCCGTCCGATTTCATTACCCGTCGCCTCTTCCGCGCGCCAGTGTTGTCGCAGTATATTTGGATGGGCATGAACAGGCCTCTCTCTGTCCTCCTTCAACCTCGGGGACTCTGTAGACCAGCCTGGGCCTTTTTGAGTTCCCCTTGCTGGTGATCCTGTGTCTCTCTCCCTGTCATTTGGATGTCTGCCTGAATGAGCTGCTAATTGCTTGATTGGCTCCACCTGCCTGCAGCAGAGGACGATATTAGAAGATCTTTTGAGCAGACTTTTGGGTATTATTATTTTTTTTTAAAGGTGAAAATAAGGTGCACACGGTTGTTGATTTTGATAGCGGCTGAATCGAAGTATAATTTCCCTGCATCCAAGTGTGACGTTAGTTTCCATCCGATACCTAGCTAAATAGCGCCCTCCTGTGGGGAAAAAGCAAGAAAAGCTTACAGCACCGGGTATTCCCAGGCGGTCTCCCATCCAAGTACTAACCAGGCCCGACCCTGCTTAGCTTCCGAGATCAGACGAGATCGGGCGTGTTCAGAGTGGTATGGCCGTAAGCGAAAGACCTACGCGCTAAACCAGTTTAAATAGTTAAGCAATGACACAACTCTCCAATATAATCCTTTCGGTTCAAATATGCTACATGCTCTCATTTGACACACGCATATTTCATCAACAGTAAAACGCATACCATGCATACAAGACCACAAGTAATTGGCTACAGGTTTAAACCAAATCACTCGTACGTTCATTGCACTCTATTAAAAACACGTCTCTCTAAATCGAACATACCAATGCACCCATCGTGTTAATTCAACCAGCTATGAACCAAACTAAGTAGGCTATAAAATGTCTTTATTGGTTACAGCATTTTAAACACCATTCTCGTTCACATCCCCGTTTTTGGAATGAAAATTGAACGGAATAAGTGCAGGATAGACTGGCACATACCGACAGGCAATTTTGCCTAATTTATAGATAGTTAACGAATTAGCATAATACAAATGTTTTGCCTTCAAACTTAAGCAATTTACTTGAGCTCAATTGAATTGCATCAAATGTCAAATCAATAACGTGTCCTCAAGCGAGAGACTAATGAGCCAACACTGGTTATATATTTTAGAGAAGCAACGCAACTGACCGTAAACGCATTTCTCTTACATTTTGGTGCTTCGTTTAGGAATTAAACATTACGCATATGTTCTCAACACTTTCAAAATATGTGCCCTATGTTTAAATACTACACAAGTAATGAGCAACATGTCCACTTGAACGGCGACAATCTTTTTCAGATAGCATGTATTCCTAATGCCAGTGAAAATAAAGCATGTTTATTACAAATATTTCAGAAGTTACAGCATCGCCACAATCAAAAGTGAAAATAGGTGTCTGACCAATCGGGAAAACATATAAATCAATATCCGATCCCCATCAACACACAATAAATAGGCACTTTTACAAAGAAAACCCACTTGCACATACAGACATGAAATAAAGTATTGACACAAGAGTTGGACAAATTAGAAAGAGAAAATATATATATATATAATAAAACAGTGTATTTTTTCAACCAGAATATCAGGGGAGAGCGCGAACGCAGTCCCCCACTACCAGAAATTATGCAGTCGAGATTCCCACATTTGAGGAATTCGCAGGGGTCAGCACAACCGGAGTGCAATGGCTGAGCCTCGCCCTGGGTGAACCACCTTCTTGATCATGGTATCTCCCCTGCCAGGTAAGTATGAGTTGTACACATTTCGGGATCAGTCCCTACTCCACACCCTCCCTGTCACACATACGGGGACCACATCTTCCCACTCGCTCAACTGACAACGGCGCCAAATGAATGATTCTGCACAGTGACCGATTTCCTATACGTAAACCCCAATACTGGTGACCGTTATTTGTATTTTCACCTAGAAATACTATTTTTAGTATTTCCCACAATGCCACGCAGCATACATTTCCGAAATCATCCACACAGGAAGAGGCGAGAGTCAAGTAATATTTAATATAGCAGGTCACTGGTCATAAACGATTAATATTTATTTCTCACGATATATCAAGGGTCGTTTATAATCCCACTGGTATTCTGTGTAAATCGGAAGGTTTACAACGGAAATAAATGACATGGAACGAGAAGGTTGCATTGACGTGGTCTCACACTGCGCATGTGCACATGAAGCTCGTCAGTAGAACTCTCCCTCCGAGATTAAATTACAGCGAAAACCAGACTAAGTATTAGCATTATGAAAATAACGTAAGCACATCTTCGAAACTTCATTGAAATGGAATATTCATACAGATACTTCCAAAATACACAATGAACACGGACTGTGCGCTAATGAATTAACATATCTCTCATCAAAAAAAAGCTTACAACAGACTGAAAAATTATTTCAAAATATGAATAGTATTATTTCTTTATTAATTTTAAGGTGAAAATAAGGTGCACAAGGTTGTTGATTTTGATGGCAACTGAATCAAAGTATCATTTCCCTGCATCCAAGTGTGACGTTAGTTTCCATCCGATACCTAGCTAAATAGCGCCCTCCTGTGGGGGAAAAAAAGCTTACAGCACCTGGTATTCCCAGGCGGTCTCCCATCCGCGCGCTTCCGAGAAAAACGAACGACGTCATTACAGTTCGGATTCCTTAACTTTTCCCATTCATTTTCAACGGAAGTTCTTATCACTTCGGATGCGATATATTCTTGGCCGCACGTTGATATTGCGGCGCTGTTCCGAGAAAATCGAATGACGTCCTTACAGTGCGGATTCCTTAACTATTCGAAATCGCCTGGCGCGAATCATTTCCCTGGGCTCCTTTTGGTAAGTCTATCTAGATAATTATTTTACTATTAACGGGTCCTCGAATGATATTTATGTTGTTGAGGTATTCCCGATGTATTATTGTTATTTTGAATGTTCCAATTGTTCGTTTTTTCTGTGGGAAAATTACAGGCAAACGGGATAATGTCTCTGCATGTCTGTTTCTCAACGTCGTAGCCAGCTACATTAACATGCGATCACTTTACGGTTTTAAAATATCACCGTCATTAATAGTATTGACAATTTGTATACACGTTTGATTCGTGAAGGTTTAGACATAAAATGTATTATTGTTGCTCTTATTTCACTGCCAATTGTTTATTGACATAGGCCTAACTTACTGTCATTCAGACATCTTGGTATATGTTCCTTTATTTTCCATTAATATATTATTGTTGTTGTTGTTGTTGTTGTTGTTAACTTGCCCATATTATGTAGTTGCCCAGCTAAGTACTTAAATAATAGAGCAGTTTCCACAATTATTATATTATACAATATTTACACCCATGTTACCTTAAATTATATGAATGTACAGTAAATACATATACTTTTTGTTCTGTTTTTTCTTTGTTTAGTACAACAATGACTGTAATGCCAGGCATTGCAGTATAATTAGGCACACAGTATAATTAGTACAGGTCTCTTGGTTACTTTCATACATTTGATAACTAATGTTACTTTGATATCTCCAGGTGATCAGCATGTGGAGGCGTCTATATTTTCTCCCAGGTAGGCGCAGATGTACTTCCGAAGAGGTCTGTGAAGTCCTTGGCAAAATCGGAACAATACCAGTACTTCAGGAGACCCAGCCTTCACCTTCCCTCCTGCCCTGGCTATTCCAACTGCCCCAGTCCCAAGCCCAGTCTCCTTTAATACCTATGCATATCCACCATGCTAATGTTGTTACAAACAACAATATATAGTTATTCATTGATATTTTTGTTGCTGTTGTTGTGTTTATATGTTCATAAGAATTGTAATATGCAATGCCCTCCGTAATGCTTGGGATACAAACATTAATTTAGCTCAGTACACCACAATTTTATATTCATAAACAAACGATTCAAAGTGCAAGTTCTCATATTTTATTAAAGGGTATTTTTATGCATTCTGGTTTCACCATGTAGACATGACAGCACTTTTTATACATAATCCCCCATTTCAGGGCACCATAATGTTTGGGACATATTTATGTGATGTAAATTATGTTTACTGCATATTTTCTGTATGCATGACTGGTTGAAGTCTGTGACCCACTGAGACATGACTGTGGTCTTTTGTGGACAGTAGTCTCTGACACATCCACGCCTGCCTCCTGAAGGGTGTTTCTGATCGGTTGGACACATGTTTGGGATTTTTCTTCATTATGATGAGAATTCTTCAGCTATCAGCTGTAGAGGTCTTACTTGGCTTGCCATGCCCTATGCCCCATTACATGTTCTCTCTCCTTAATGCTGTTCCAAACAGTTGATTTTGTTACACCTAAGGTTTGGCATAACAAAGCAGACATTACAGACTTTTTATTGTAATTTTTCAGTCAATGGCTTCCTTGACATTCATTGGAATTTGGACATTCTGGCCCTCATGTTTAATGCCAACAATAATACAAACCAAAGGCAAGAAAAAGCCGAGAAAAATATGATGTTTATTGTTACTATATATAAAACACACTGTAATTTCAATATGGTGAAACCAAAGTCTGTAAACATGCCCTTCAATATTTGCTGAGAATATGCATTTTTGATTACAAATCTAAAATTGTGGAGAACAGAGCCAAATAAAAAAATGTCTTTGTCCTAAACATTACAGATGGCACTGTATATAACATTGTAATCTTTTTTTGTGTATGTAATAAATTGCAATCATTGATCTAATGTCAGTAGTGATGTAATGTCAGTTCTACATCTAATGTAGAACTTTCCACATATTGTTATACACTGCTATTTTCACATACATACTACTGTACTACTTTTATGTTGCCTCATTGTGTAAGTGTAAATATGTTTATACGGTTCTGTACTTTAATAAGCTATACCCTTCACCTCAGTTACATATTTTGCATGTTCTATTTGAAAATATACACTCACTTTATTGGGTATTTATTAGACGTATTAGGTCTTCTGCTGCTGTAGTCTATCCACTTAGAGGTTTGACGCATTGTGTGTTCAGAGATCTGTTCACTGATGTTATGTGCAGTTATTTGCATTACTGTGACCTTCCTGTCAGCTTAGACCAGTCTGGCCCTTCTCCATTACCTCACTCATCCTCAAGCCATTTCCGTCTGCAGAACTGCTGATCACTGAATGTTTGTTTGTTTTTCGCAACCATTCTGAGTAAACTCAAGAGACTGTTGTGGATGAAAATCCCAGGAGATCAGCAGTTACAGGAATACTCGTACCTTGCACCAACAATCATGCCACAGTCAAAATCACTATTGGTGGATATGAACATGAACTGGAGCTCCTGACCCATATCTGCATGATTTTATGCATTGCACTGCTGCCACGATTAGGTAATCGCATGACTAAGTAGGTGTACAGGTGTTCCTAATAAAGTTCTCAGTGAGTGGATATTTTGGCAATTGTCTGTATCTGTGTGCATGGATAGTAGACAAGTTGAAAATATTGTTCTCCTTCAGTTGCCATAAAAACTTTTACCCAATCCAACCAGCTGCCTACCTTTCATTTTATTTCCTGCTTGATATTATTATGTACTTCATTATCGGTCACGACCTGGCTCATTGGCCGTGACAAAGAGGGAGACGCACACTGACGCATTTAAAAAACAAGGTCAAATTTATATGAAATAAGCAGTTAACAAAAATGTGTAGTGTGAAAGTCAGTTGCATCAGTAGTGTGAGTGAGTGGATGTGTGAAAAGTATGCTGAAGCAATGTTGTCTCATGCAAACCCAAAAAGAACCAACAGGTACGTGGGAAGAGAGTTCCCTCCTTCAGGCAAGAGTCAGGTACATTTTAACATCTGGTCATAGGTGCTCCCAATTGCGCAAATGACCTGGTACTCCACCCACTAGGCACCTGTGAAGTAACGCCAGAATAAGTAGCACAGAGCAGGGGGCCGTAACATATCCCTAATTTTAACAATTGTTAAAATTATAAAACAATAAAATAAAAAAATGTAAAAAACATTCTCAGAGTTACAATAACAGCCATTAAAAACAATGTACTTTAAACAAATTGCATGTCCCATATTGTTCAGAGTGAACAGTGGGGGACAGAGCCAAATACCTTAATTGTATTTGAGATAACTATTAAGTAGAATGATGGCAGAAAGGATTTCCTATCCATAGTGAAATGGAGCTGGAGATATAATGACACGACAAACATGATTATGGGACAATTCTACAAGGAAATAGTTTCCATTATTTATGTCATGGTTTGGCAAAGGGCGGATTCGAGCCGTGGTGACCATCGTAGGGCTCTACACCTACACACGGCTGGCCCCCGCGTACTAACCAGGCCCGACCCTGCTTAGCTTCCGAGATCAGACAAGATCGGGCGTATTCAGAGTGGTATGGCCGTAAGCGAAGGACCCACGAGCTAAACCAGTTTAAATAGTTAAGCAATGACACAATTCTCCAATATAATCATATAGGTAAAAATGTACTACATGCTCTCATTGAGCACACGCATATTTCATCAACAGTAAAACGCATACCATGAATACAAGACCACAAGTAATTGGCTACAGGTTTAAACCAAATCATTGCATTCTATTAAAAACACGTCTCTCTAAATCGAACATACCAATGCCCATCGTGTTAATTCAACCAGCTATGAACTAAACTAAGTAGGCTATATTGGTGACAACATTATAAAAAAACCTTTCTCGTTCACATCCCCGTGTTTGGAATGAAAATTGAACGGAATAAGTACAGGATAGACTGGCACATACCGACAGCCAATTTAGCCTAATTTATGGTAAGAGCTTCTCCGGTGGCAGCAGAATGGGACTCCACGAGCTAGTGTTCCAGCCTTCTCTTTTTTTGTTCCAGTCTACTAATCGTCTGTAACGTGTGTTTTGAAATACTGTAATGAAGTGACTCAAAATTTAAATTTGAGAAAATCAAGATTTCTCTCTCACACACACATACACACATACATACGCACAATGGATCTCCTTCATCTTGTACAATTTCAAAAAGGAAGCAAAACAATATTACAGGATAAAGCATTGTGGTGCATTATGGTGTATTAGCCATTGCATGTCTGGTAATTTATTTATTTTTTAACGTGCTCTGTGTGTGTGTGTGTGTGTGTGTGTGTTCTGCTCAGGGTTCAACGGGGAGACCGTAGAATACAAGAACATCTGCTTCACGGTGTGGGACGTGGGAGGCCAGGACAAGATCAGACCTCTCTGGAGGCACTACTTCCAAAACACTCAGGTGAGCTCACCTGCCTCGCTGCCACCTGCGTGAGAGCCAGCGTTTCCGTCACCGCAAGCGTGCACCTGAACTTCTGCACTGTTTGTTCACTGGCCCAGGTCTGAGGTTCCTACAGTGTAGCATAGTTAACCACTGTGCTGTCTGCACTGGGCTGTGCATCATAGTTAATCACTGTGTTGTCTTCCTGCACTCAGTTTCTGTACTGTAGTAAGGATGTGAGGGAGTTCACTGTGACAGTGGAGGAGAGCGTGAACTTGTTTACACATTGTTCTCAGATGAGTAGCGCCTCCCCCCCGTGCCTGCGGAACCACTCCCTTCCTCCCCGACTTTCTCTCCTGTGATCTCATCTCTGTCTCCCCCTCTGCCCTTCCCCCCTGTGTGTTTCTACTGTGATCCCATCTCTGTCTGCCGCTCTGCGTGTAAGGTGGTGAGGGACCGCAGAGGGTGGACTGTCTGTCCTCCTTGAACAGGAGCTCCTTCGCCAGCCTCCGAGCAGGGTGGAACGGGCCTGACAGGGCCAGTATGGGAAGGAAGTGTAGCTGCTATTCTGGTCTGGTTTAACTGGCCTTCGTGCGCCTTCCTGCCCCGGCAGGGTTCCGTGCCCCTGGGACTTTGTTCCCTACTGATACACATCTGAGGAACACTGGGATGGAAGTGATATTAAGGCCGTTTCTGTATTTCTGGAACAATCCGCTTTGACTCCTGCACTCAAAGACAAGGGAAATGTACCCTGCTGGGAAAGTCACTGAAACGCACACCAATCCAGGACTGGCAGAAATTCCACATTCACGTAAGTTAAATGGCTAAGAAGAATCCACAAGCATGTTTTCCTGTGCTTCTGACTGAATTAAAACTACACACGACTGCAGACACTGTGGCCCACTGTGGCCCACTGTGGCCCGCCCCCCATAATTTTAGGTTTAGGAAGTCTGAAGACCACATTGAAAATCGGGGGGGAAATGTTTTAGGATTTTGGGAAAAAAAAAATATAACAAATCAAAGCTAATTCAAAGCGATGCAAGAACAACTCGAAGACCAAAGTAGAGCAAGGAGTGCTGGACAATCCACAATCTCCTGACCTCAACCCCACTGAACATCAATCTGGGCACTTGAAGACTGACAAAAGCTGAGCATTCAGGAACATCACAGGATGCTCTTTGGAACATTGTCAAATAATGCTGGGATAGCATGAATCATCAGGTGAATGAATGTAATTTTGGCTCAAATAGTTTATAGTGGGAGTAAGGCAGCAGGTGAAGAGCGTATAAGGCAGCAGTACGGAGATCAGCAACCTTTTGCTTGGTGTGTGAGGGTCTGCAGGACAAAATGAATTGAGCTTCTTTTTAATGCTGGCTGCGGTGAATCGCCCCAGGGCCAAATTCCTAATAATCCCGCAGATAAAGACGGGTGTGAAGACCATCTTAAGGGGTCGTTTATGTTGAACTCGTCTCTGGCCCGCTCGCTCTCCTGCCCTTGCTGGGAGGGCTGTATTAAGGCCGGGGAGACGGGGAGGATGATGGGAACACGGTCTCAGCCCAGTCCTCTCTCCCAGCCCAGCCCAGCCCAGCCCAGCCCAGCCCAGCCCTCTCTCCCAGCCCTCTCTCCCAGCCCAGCCCAGCCCAGCCCAGCCCAGCCCAGCCCTCTCTCCCAGCCCTCTCTCCCAGCCCTCTCTCCCAGCCCAGCCCAGCCCTCTCTCCCAGCCCAGCCCAGCCCAGCCCTCTCTCCCAGCACAGCCCTCTCCCCATTTAACACAGTGGCTGTGACTTGGTAAATGGTTGCCATTGATACAGCGCCTTTATACAATTGATGCTTTTCATTCACCCATTCACACACACACACACTCGCACACCAATGAGACGACTGCTCTTACCTCCTGAGCCAATGAGACGACTGCTCTTACCTCCTGAGCCAATGAGACGACTGCTCTCACCTCCTGAGCCAATGAGACGACTGCTCTCACCTCCTGAGCCAATGAGACGACTGCTCTCACCTCCTGAGCCAATGAGACGACCGCTCTCACCTCCTGAGCCAATGAGACGACTGCTCTCACCTCCTGAGCCAATGAGACGACTGCTCTCACCTCCTGAGCCAATGAGACGACTGCTCTCCCCTCCTCAGCCAATGAGACGACTGCTAGTCTGCTGGTATCAGTGCCGGTACCTTAGGAGAGTCCAAACACAATGTGCATTCCCCTGCATGTATCCTGTGGCAATGTTGCTTTCTTACCAGAGCTGGTCAGGCCTGAGGGAGATTAATGGGGCCTGAGCTGCGGAATACATTTTGGGCTTTCTGGGCTGATTTGTGACTGGAGGTCCTGATGATTTGGCTGCGTTAGGCGCTGTACCTGTGGGGCAGGTCATGGAAGGTGTGAGCGGGGCTGAAAGGGGGAGCCTCTCCGGGCGGTTCTGCAGTGTGGTGCGGGTGGAGCTGGCCTTTATCGGTCATCAGCCCAGCAGTAGTGCTGGTTTGGAAGCCCTTTAATCTTTGGCCCGGAGTTGTAAGATGTGTGTGTGTCTGTGTGTGTGTGTCTGTGCCACAGGGTCTCATCTTTGTGGTGGACAGCAACGACCGCGAGCGCACACAGGAGGCTGCTGAGGAACTGCAGAAGATGGTGAGTGTGAATGCTAAGGCCTGTGTGTGTGTGTGTGTGTGTGTGTGTGTGTGTGTGTGTGTGTGTGTCTGTGTGTGTGTGTCTGTGTGTGTGTGTCTGTGTGTCTGTGTGTCTGTGGCCTGAGTGAGTGTGTGTGTGTGCTGCGGCCTGTGTCTGTCTGTGTCTGTCTGTGTCTGTCTGTGTGTGTGTGTGTGTGTGCTGCGGCTTGAGTGTGTCTGTGTCTGTCTGTGTCTGTGTCTGTGTCTGTGTGTGTGTCTGTGTCTGTGTCTGTGTGTCTGTGTGTGTGTGTGTCTGTGTGTGTGTCTGTGTCTGTGTCTGTCTGTCTGTGTGTGTGTGTGTGTGTGTGTGTGTGTGTGTGTGTGTGTGTCTGTCTGTCTGTCTGCTGCGGCCTGAGTGAGTGTGTGTGTGTGTCTGTGTGTGTGTGTGCTGCGGCCTGTGTCTGTCTGTCTGTCTGTGTCTGTGTCTGTGTGTCTGTCTGTGTCTGTGTGTGTGTGGCCTGTGTGTGTGTGTGTGTGTGGCCTGTGTGTGTGTCTGTGCTGCGGCCTGTGTGTGTGTGTGTGTGTGTGTGTGTGTGTGTTTCTGCTGCGGTGTGTGTGTGTCTGTGTGCTGCGGCCTGTGTGTGTGTCTGTGTCTGTGCTGCGGCCTGTGTTTGTGTGTGTTTATTTCTGGGCCACATGCAGTAGGCTGACGTGTTGAGTTTAGTTGTGGCGCTGATGTGCGTGTCTGACAGTGAAAGTGCGTGTGGTTTCTGCTCTGCTAATGCCCTGCTAATGCCCTCCTGCCCCTCTGCCCCCCAGCTGCAGGAGGATGAGCTGGCCGACGCCGTGCTGCTGGTGTTTGCCAACAAACAGGACCTGCCCAACGCCATGCCCATGAGCGAAATGACTGAGAAACTGGCCCTGCAGTCATTGAGGAACAGAAAAGTGAGTGACAACGGCCTCCGCCAAACACTGGAGCCTCCGCCAAACACTGTAGCCTCCGCCAAACACTGGAGCCTCCGCCATACACTGTAATCTCCGCCAAACACTGGAGCCTCCGCCATACACTGTAATCTCCGCCATACACTGGAGCCTCCGCCATACACTGTAGCCTCCGCCATACACTGTAGCCTCCGCCAAACACTGTAGCCTCCGCCAAACACTTGGGGGGGTTTATTGGGTTTTCCCCATTTCAGATTTTCTCTGCCCGCTTGCTGCTTGCCATGTAGCATGTCTAGGTTTTACGACGTAACGGCCCTTAAATTCCACGCTGAACACGGTTTCATAATATCAATCGCGTAATTGCATTGGTATAAATGAATATAACTGATACTAGCATGCATGTACCCCCACCTCCTTTTGGGGGAACTGAACAACTGACATCAAAAGTTTACAAAAAAACTATTTACATACGAAAACCTTTACAGGTATTTTGAATTCATTTTTAACTGGTATAATCGTACGTGCGTTGTGTTTCACATTGCATTACATTATTGGCATTTGGCGGACGCTCTTATCCTGAGCGATGTAAATGGTAAATGGCAGGCATTTATATAGCGCCTTTATCCAAAGCGCTGTACAATTGATGCTTTTCCATTCACCCATTCATACACACACACACACACCGACAGCGATTGGCTGCCATGCAAGGCCCTGACCAGCTCGTCGGGAGCATTTGGGGGTAAGGTGTCTTGCTCAGGGACACTTCAACACAGCCCGGGCGGGGGATCGAACCGGCAACCCTCCGACTGCCAGACGACTGCTCTTACTGCCTGAGCCATGCCGCCCCTGTACAGTTGTACAGTTGATTAGACTAAGCAGGAGACAATCCAGGGTTAAGGGCCTTGCTGAAGGGCCCAACGGCTGTGCGGATCTTATTGTGGCTACACCAGGATTCAAACCACCGACCTTGTGTGTCCCAGTCATTTACCTTAACCACTACGCTACAGGCCGGCTTCACATGTTGCCCCGACACCAGTGATTAAAGGTGTTCAGCATGAACTGTGAGATGGGGCACACCAGGTATCCTTCCTGATGGGTTCAGCACAATGGCAGAATTGAATCCTGCCTTATCCACGCAGAGGTGGTGCTGCAGCTAGCATAGCCAAAAGCATAGCCACAATAAGAGCAAGGCCCTTGAGCAAGGCCCTTAACCCTGCATTGCTCTAGGGGAGGACTGTCTCCTGCTTTGTCTCACCAACTGTACGTCTGCCAAATGCCATTAATGTAATGTAATGATGTGTTCTCTCTCTCCCCCCCCCAGTGGTACGTCCAGGCCACCTGTGCCACTCAGGGATCGGGCCTGTACGAGGGTCTGGACTGGCTGTCCACCCAGCTCAGTAGCAAGAGCTAGGCCTGGATCCACGACCGGAGAGGCGCTCCTTAACCAAGGACATGTGCAGCAGCTGACCTGGAGGGGGGAAGGAAGATGGCTCGTTTGACATTTAAAGCGTTCCCTGTGCTCTTGTGCTGATGGCATCAGACCACACGCCTCCCTCTGCCTCCTTTCCCCTCCCTTCTCCCCCCCCATCCACCCCTTCTCTCCCCCCCCATCCACACCCCTTCTCTCCCCATCCACTCCTCCCATCCCCCCCTCCTCTTCTCTTTTTTCTTCTTTGTACAAATGCCTTTGTTGCCAGCATTCACCACCCATTTTCTGATGCACATGTAGCGATATGCCGTCGTCAAGGCGAATCCTATAACGTCTATCCAAACTGGTCAGTAATCAATGGGGTGGGGTGGGGTGGGGCGGGTGTTTACATCAGGGGTTCCATTGGACGTGGCCTGGCAAAACGGTTTGTTTCGGCAATTTACAGGGCAGATGTGTGTGTGTGTGTGTGTACGTGTACGTGTACGAACACGGTAGGAAACTTGGAAACTTCAACTCTTCCACCCCCCAATTCTCACTTTTTTTTTTTTCTTTTTTTTTTGAAGTCATTCAGATTTGTTCTAAAGACATTTAGCCTCCATTCCTGTAGTGCACTTCTGTCATTCCAAGCTCTGTCTGCATGCTGGCAATCCTGTCTCTGACTAGCTTTTCTCTGTAAATATGAGGACCGTTTGTTTTTGTTTTGTCTGTTCTTCTTGCAATGGCTGCTTATCATTCCAAGATTCAAGTGCGATTTCTGTGCCCCGCTGCAGAGAGAGAGGCCTGGAATAAGAGTGTGTTGCTTACTTTCCGACACCTCATTGACACGAAAGATTTGGTTTTGGATAAGTATGCGTTTTAAGTTATTAGAACTGTTTCCAAGTTAAGCCACAACCATGTTAAAATTATCAGATTAATTAAAATCTTGTTTAAAATCTTAATCACCATGTCTGCCACTGGAATTGGAAGCTTCATTCGGGATATTATTTCCCTGTGATTTTGTAATTTTTGGATCAAATAACTTTCCAATATGAGCTTTATCATATTCCCATTTACCATTATAATTCCTAATAAAACGATTGAAAAAGTAATGCTGAGACTCTTGCCTGTGATTTTGGATCCCTCGGTACCTTGATAACTGCACTTAATCCGACGTGATAACGGAGTACTGCTGCTGCATTCTGGGAGCGATTGGCAGAACGTGATTGTGATTAATACAGTATTTTTGCTGATTCTTCGAGTAGAAGAGTGAATAAGTCCCGCGCCAAGGGCAGTGCAAATTGGCCGACGATCTTCTTGCTTCATCCTTTGAACGAAGTCGACCGCACCTGAATTCTGGGCTTCCTGGTTTATTTTTTCTGCTGTCCCATTTCTCCAGACTTGTGATTTGGAATATAAATTTGCATATAATGTGCCCAAGTGCACAGGGATTAAAAAAAAAAACCCATTTGGGTTTGTTCCCTGGTCCCTATGTAAAGTAATGTATTGTAGTCGCACCACAATTAATTGCTAGTGATAGCTGTGCAAGGCTTGATGCGAGATTACTAACTACAGACGTTAACTGAGTTGGCTAAAGTTAACAATTCCATAATGATGCTGCCATACGAATAAAATAGTTAACGACATCTTTGCAAACACATTTCGGGATGTAAATTAAGAATTCTGCGCAATGTCTGATTTCGTTACGTCAACCCGACCGGTGATCGTTGTTTATTTTCACCAAAAATCTAATTTTAAAAATATTTCCCACAATGCCACGCAGCATACATTTTCGAAATCATCCGTGCAGGAAGAGGTGAGAGTCGAGTAATATTTAATATAGTAGGCCACTGGTCATAAACGATTAATATTTTTTTCCACGATATATCAAGGGTCGTTTATAATCCCACTGGTATTCTGTGTAAATCGGAAGGTTTACAACGGAAATGAATTACGAGAAAGCTGTTCTGACGCGGTCAAACTGCGCATGTGCGTAGATTTGTGAATGGATTCGTCAATCGAACTCTCCCTCCGAGATGAAGTTACAGCGACAACCAGACGAAGTATTAATATTATGAAAATCATCGAAACTTCATTCACATTGAATATTAATATACTTCACAAAATACACAGACTGTGCGCCAGTGAATCATTAACGTAACACCTCTCTCATAAAATAATAACCTTACGACAGAGACTGAAGCATTACTTCAAAATATAAGTATTATATTACAAAAAAACAGGTTACAAGTCAAACATGCCAATGTCCATCGTGTTAATTCAACCAGCTATGAACTAAACAAAGTAGGCTATAACGTCTTTATTGGTTACATTTTAAACACCATTCTCGTTCACATCCCCGTTTTTGGACTGAACATTTAAAGACAGTTGAACGGAATATTGAATGGATAGAAGGGCACATACCGACAGGCAATTCTGCATAATGTCTAGCTAGCTAGCTAACACTGGTTATATATTTTAAAGAAGCAATGCAACTTAACTTAAGCGCATTTCTGTTACAATTTGGTGCATAATTTACGCATTAATCATTACGCATATGTTCTTAACACTATCAAAATATGTGCCCTATGTTTAAAAACGACACAAGTAATGAGCAACATGTCCACTTGAACTGCGACAATCTTTTTCAGATAGCATGTATTCCTAATGCCAGTCAAAATAAAGCATGTTTATTACAAATATTTCAGAAGCTACAGCATCGCCACAATCAAAAGTGAAAATAGGTGTCTGACCAATCGGGAAAACATATAAATCAATATCCGATCCCCATCAACACACAATAAATAGGCACTTTTACACAGAAAACCCACTTGCACATACAGACATGAAATAAAGTATTCACACAAGAGTTGGACAAATTAGAAGGAGAAAAAATATATATAACAAAACAGTCTATTTTGTCAACCAGAATATCAGGGGAGAGCGCGAACGCAGTCCCCCACTACCAGAAATTATGCAGTCGAGATTCCCACATTTGAGGAATTCGCAGGGGTCAGCACAACCGGAGTGCAATGGCTGAGCCTCGCCCTGGGTGAACCACCTTCTTGATCATGGTATCTCCCCTGCCAGGTAAGTATGAGTTGTACACATTTCGGGATCAGTCCCTACTCCACACCCTCCCTGTCACACATACGGGGACCACATCTTCCCACTCGCTCAACTGACAACGGCGCCAAATGAATGATTCTGCACAGTGACCGATTTCCTATACGTAAACCCCAATACTGGTGACCGTTATTTGTATTTTCACCTAGAAATACTATTTTTAGTATTTCCCACAATGCCACGCAGCATACATTTTCGAAATCATCCACACAGGAAGAGGCGAGAGTCAAGTGATATTTAATATAGTAGGTCACTGGTCATAAACGATTAATATTTATTTCTCACGATATATCAAGGGTCGTTTATAATCCCACTGGTATTCTGTGTAAATCGGAAGGTTTACAACGGAAATAAATGACATGGAACGAGAAGGTTGCATTGACGTGGTCTCACACTGCGCATGTGCACATGAAGCTCGTCAGTAGAACTCTCCCTCCGAGATTAAATTACAGTGAAAACCAGACTAAGTATTAGCATTATGAAAATAACGTAAGCACATCTTCGAAACTTCATTGAAATGGAATATTCATACAGATACTTCCAAAATACACAATGAACACGGACTGTGCGCTAATGAATTAACATATCTCTCATCAAAAAAAAGCTTACAACAGAGACTGAAAAATTATTTCAAAATATGAATAGTATTATTTCTTTATTAATTTTAAGGTGAAAATAAGGTGCACACGGTTGTTGATTTTGATGGCGACTGAATCAAAGTATAATTTCCCTGCATCCAAGTGTGACGTTAGTTTCCATCCGATACCTAGCTAAATAGCGCCCTCCTGTGGGGAAAAAGCAAGAAAAGCTTACAGCACCTGGTATTCCCAGGCGGTCTCCCATCCAAGTACTAACCAGGCCCGACCCTGCTTAGCTTCCGAGATCAGACGAGATCGGGCGTGTTCAGAGTGGTATGGCCGTAAGCGAAAGACCTACGCGCTAAACCAGTTTAAATAGTTAAGCAATGACACAACTCTCCAATATAATCATATAGGTTAAAATGTGCTACATGCTCTCATTGAGCGCACGCATATTTCATCAACAGTAAAACGCATACAAGACCACAAGTAATTGGCTACAGGCTTAAACCAAATCACTCGTACGTTCATTGCATTCTATTAAAAACACGTCTCTCTAAATCAAACATACCAATGCCCATCGTGTTAATTCAACCAGCTGTGAACTAAACTAAGTAGGCTATAAAATGTCTTTATTGGTTACAACATTTGAAATACCATTCTCGTTCACATCCCCGTGTTTGGAATGAAAATTGAACGGAATAAGTGCAGGATAGACCGGCACATACCGACAGCCAATTTAGCCTAATTTATAGATAGTTAACTAATTCGCATAATATAAATGTTTTGCCTTCAAACTTAAGCAATTTACTTGAGCTCAATTGAATTGCATCAAATGTCAAATCAATAACGTGTCCTCAAGCGAGAGACTAATGAGCCAACACTGGTTATATATTTTAGAGAAGCAACGCAACTGACCGTAAACGCATTTCTCTTACATTTTTGTGCTTCGTTTAGGAATTAAACATTACGCATATGTTCTTAACACTATCAAAATATGTGCCCTATGTTTAAATACTACACAAGTAATGAGCAACATGTCCACTTGAACGGCGACAATCTTTTTCAGATAGCATGTATTCCTAATGCCAGTCAAAATAAAGCATGTTTATTACAAATATTTCAGAAGCTACAGCATCGCCACAATCAATCGTGAAAACATATAAATCAATATCCGATCCCCATCAACACACAATAAATAGGCACTTGAAGACAGAAAACCCACTTGCACATACAGACATGAAATAAAGTATTCACACAAGAGTTGGAGAAATTAGAAAGAGAAAATATATACATAATAAAACAGTCTATTTTTTCAACCAGAATATCAGGGGAGAGCGCGAACGCAGTCCCCCACTACCAGAAATTATGCAGTCGAGATTCCCACATTTGGGGAATTCGCAGGGGTCAGCACAACCGGAGTGCAATGGCTGAGCCTCGCCCTGGGTGAACCACCTTCATGATCATGGTATCTCCCCTGCCAGGTAAGTATGAGTTGTACACATTTCGGGATCAGTCCCTACTCCACACCCTCCCTGTCACACATACGGGGACCACATCTTCCCACTCGCTCAACTGACGCTAAATTAACGATTCTGCACAGTGCGCCTTTTCATTACGTAAGTCCGAACATTGGTGATGATCGTTCTTAAATATTTTCTCCGATAAATCCCATTTTAAAGCCATTTCCCACAATACCACACAGCACATTTTCGAAATCGTCCATACAGGAAGAAGCGAGAGGTAGCAAATCTTGAAGATAGTATTCACTGGTCAGAAACGATTAATAGGCCTATTTATTTTTTTACGATTTATTGTAGTTTATCATTTGTAGTTTATTCTGTGTAAATCGGAACGGTTAGTTACAGAACTTAGAGGAGCAAGAGAAAGCAGCTGACACGGTCTCACACTGCGCATGTGCGCAGATTTGAAGCTCGTCTACTCAACTCTCGGAGATGAAGTTTCAGCGAAAACCAAACTAAATATGAACATTATGAAACTTATGCATGTTAAATTAAAACATTCAATATGCACACACAATTCACAAACGCACATAAACACAAACGCTCGTGAATCCGTTAGGCTACGATACGATACGATACGATGAACTTTATTGTCCCGCTCAGGGAAATTTGTCTTGGACTCTGCGATGCGTCATGAATGCCTTGACAGTCACAATGACAACAAACAATACATCCTCAGCCATAACAGCATCAACAATTACATAACAGTATTGCACATATCCCATAACATAACACATACATACACCTCATAATAGTACATGCTAAAAGATCACCGTAATAAAGGCACTATAAAAATTATGACATAAACTTCAGCCTCAAGCAGCATTGTTAAGAAATTGAATGGAAGTTGGAACAAATGAGTTCTTAAAACGATTGAGTTTGCAGTGAGGGACTCTATATCGCCTCCCCGAGGGTAGGAGGTCATACTCTGAATGGAGAATGTGAGAAGGGTCGTTAACTATTCTCTGGGCTTGCCTAAGAACAGTTTGTTCATAAATAGACTGCAAGGTCTGGTAGCTGCTTTTTCCAATGACCTTCATGGCCGTATGCACCAGACGAGCGAGTTTAGTTTTTAGTTTTGCGGTGAGGTTGCCATACCAGGATGACATCCCATATCTGATTAAACTCTCCAGCACTGCCTGGTAAAATAAAAACATGATGCTTTTGTCCACCCCATATACTCTCAGTCTGCGTAGGAAATACAGTCTCTGCTGTAGACGAGAACACAAGATATCAACATGCACATACCAACTAAAAGTGTCATCTAAGTGAACTCCAAGATACTTATAAGAGCTGACCTGTTCAATGGGTGAGTCGTGTATAACGACAGGGCTATGATCCCCTACTGATCTCGGGTCTAAGACCAACTCTTTAGTTTTGTTAACATTCAGAGTGAGGTGGTGAGCATCACACCATTGCACAAAGTTTTCTATTTCAGAAAAATAGGCTGAGGTACTGGAATCTTTGTGCAGTAGACTGAGGATGGCGGTATCATCAGAAAATTTAAAAACAAGGTTCCCTGGGTGGCTGTTTATACAGTCATTAGTATAAAGTGTAAAAAGAACCGGGGAGCTGACACAACCCTGTGGAGCACCTGTGCTGATTGATTTACATTCTGAGAGGGTGTTATTGACTCTAACCTGCTGACTCCGATTGGTTAAAAAGGAAAAATACCACTTAATTAAAAAAGGGTTAACACTCATCTGCCTCAGTTTAGAAATGAGCAGATGGGGTTGAAGTGTGTTAAAAGCCGAGCTAAAATCAATAAATAAAATCCGTGCATATGCTTTTGGGCATTCCAAGTGCTTGACAGTGGAGTGGGTGATGCTGTTAATAGCGTCATCAGTACCTCTCCCCTGCCTATAAGCAAACTGGTATGGATCAAGTACCAAGTTGACCTCTGCCTTAAGCACAGATAACATGTATTTCTCAAAACTTTTCATTACAATCGAAGTCAGGGCCACAGGTCTAAAATCATTGTTATCAACTGGACACGGTTTCTTAGCTACAGGAACTATGATGGATTTTTTCCACAGAGCAGGAACAGTGTGTGAATCCACAGACCGCTGAAAGATGGGGCACCAAGCTGGAGTAAGCTCTTCTGCACATGCCTTTAAAAGCAGTGCAGAAATGCCATCTGGGCCGGTGGATTTATTAGTGCATACATGTTTGAAAATAGACTGAATCCTGAGTGGATCAATTATAATCCTACAGCTAACATCAGTTAAGATAGTTTCTATGACATTATTAGATTCCACAGAAAAGTCATGGTTGTCAAATCTGAGAAAAAAGTAATTCAGTTCATTTGCCTTCCCCAGATCATCATCAGTACTGAGGCGTTTCTTGGTGGTATTCATATTTGTAATAGCCTTCATGGAGTCCCACAGCTTTTTTGAATCCATTGCCATAAAAGTCTGCTCTATGGTGTCCTTGTGATGTTTTCTGGCTTCCCTCAGCCTCTGGTTGAGTTCTCTTTGCACCGTTTTCAGTCCTGCTCTATCATTATTTTTAAAGGCTAACTTTTTCCTATTAATACAGTCCTTTACACTCTTGGATATATAGGGCTTATTGTTGGGATACTCAATAATTTCCTTTTTTGTAACCACATTGTCTGCACAGAAATGTATGTAGTCTGTTATCACTTCAGTAGCCTCATCAATCTCCAGATTAGAGAATATGTCCCAGTCTGTGCAGAGAAAGGATCCTTTGAGTGTTTCTATGCTGTCCTTGTCCCACACTGTCACTGTCTTAGTTTGTGGTTTACTCCTTTTAAAAACAGCCTTATAAATTGGGATTAACTGGACAGTGTTATGATCAGAGTTTGACAGTGGGGACAATGGTTTTGCTATGTATGCATTTTTTATGTTTCCGTAACATTTATCCAAAACTCTGTTGTTTCGTGTGCCGCATGTCACATATTGCTCAAATCCAGGGAGAGATAGTTCCAATTTACAATGGTTGAAATCCCCGAGAATCACAATCGGGGCTCCCGGTGTGCGTTGCAGTTGTTGGTGAACATTCTGATAGCAGCCCTTGCTGCGTTTCCACTGGGGGGAATATACACAGCACATATTAAAATATTTCCAAACTCCCTCGGTAAGTAGTGGGGTCTCAGAGACAGGCACAGCAGCTCCACGTCAGCAGTGCATACAGTCTCTCTCACAGTGTAATTCCTACACCAGCTGTCATTCACAAACAGACAGACCCCACCCCCTCGGCTCTTCCCCGACAGCTAACGCCTCCTCTCATTATGAAAATGATTTCGAAATAAAAATAGCATTCATATTATATTCATAATAATGTATATAATATCACGCAACGTTATAAAAACGAGTTAACGTTATGTTGCACACAGTTATTGATCTTCGGGTGACTGGAGCAAAGTATAATTTCCCTTTTTCTAAGTGTGAATAAATACGACGACGTTTGTTTCCATCTGAAAACCTGCGAAATAGCGCCCTCCTATGGGAAAAAGCAAGAAAAGCTTACAGCACCTGGTATTCCCAGGCGGTCTCCCATCCAAGTACTAACCAGGCCCGACCCTGCTTAGCTTCCGAGATCAGACGAGATCGGGCGTGTTCAGAGTGGTATGGCCGTAAGCGAAAGACCTACGCGCTAAACCAGTTTAAATAGTTAAGCAATGACACAACTCTCCAATATAATCATATAGGTTAAAATGTGCTACATGCTCTCATTGAGCGCACGCATATTTCATCAACAGTAAAACGCATACCATGAATACAAGACCACAAGTAATTGGCTACAGGCTTAAACCAAATCACTCGTACGTTCATTGCATTCTATTAAAAACACGTCTCTCTAAATCAAACATACCAACGCCCATCGTGTTAATTCAACCAGCTGTGAACTAAACTAAGTAGGCTATAAAATGTCTTTATTGGTTACAACATTTTAAATACCATTCTCGTTCACATCCCCGTGTTTGGAATGAAAATTGAACGGAATAAGTGCAGGATAGACCGGCACATACCGACAGGCAATTTAGCCTAATTTATAGATAGTTAACTAATTCGCATAATATAAATGTTTTGCCTTCAAACTTAAGCAATTTACTTGAGCTCAATTGAATCGCATCAAATGTCAAATCAATAACGTGTCCTCGTCGACACTTTTACCTCAGTGCTGTTGAGCTGTTAGCGACAGAGATGCGTTTGAGGTTAAACTTGTGGGTAAGGTTACCATTAACTACCGTCTCAAATTCAGCATCAACAGTAATGACCGCCAGGTGATCTGTGCGGCAATAGACCATTCGTGAAAAGACAGGGTACTTTCCGACACAAATATACATGGACTGTACTTTATTGATACCAGGAGGGAATTGTGCTATGTTCTTATTCTCATTCAGACTGCAGTGAATATCACAATAATGTGTGTGAGTAAAACAATAAGTGGGCAGATTTGAAGGTGTTGGGCAGGACACAGGCCAGAGCAGGGCCACAGAAAACCAACGCAGCCTGGAGGTTCTGGAGGGTAAAACCGCATCCCGTCCGATTTCATTACCCGTCGCCTCTTCCGCGCGCCAGTGTTGTCGCAGTATATTTGGATGGGCATGAACAGGCCTCTCTCTGTCCTCCTTCAACCTCGGGGACTCTGTAGACCAGCCTGGGCCTTTTTGAGTTCCCCTTGCTGGTGATCCTGTGTCTCTCTCCCTGTCATTTGGATGTCTGCCTGAATGAGCTGCTAATTGCTTGATTGGCTCCACCTGCCTGCAGCAGAGGACGATATTAGAAGATCTTTTGAGCAGACTTTTGGGTATTATTATTTTTTTTTAAAGGTGAAAATAAGGTGCACACGGTTGTTGATTTTGATAGCGGCTGAATCGAAGTATAATTTCCCTGCATCCAAGTGTGACGTTAGTTTCCATCCGATACCTAGCTAAATAGCGCCCTCCTGTGGGGAAAAAGCAAGAAAAGCTTACAGCACCGGGTATTCCCAGGCGGTCTCCCATCCAAGTACTAACCAGGCCCGACCCTGCTTAGCTTCCGAGATCAGACGAGATCGGGCGTATTCAGAGTGGTATGGCCGTAAGCGAAGGACCCACGAGCTAAACCCGTTCAAATAGTGAAGCAATGATACAACTCTCCAATATAATCCTTTCGGTTCAAATATGCTACATGCTCTCATTTGGCACACGCATATTTCATCAACAGTAAAACGCATACCATGCATACAAGACCACAAGTAATTGGCTACAGGTTTAAAACAAATCACTCGTACGTTCATTGCATTCTATTCAAAACACGTCTCTCTAAATCGAACATACCAATGCCCATCGTGTTAATTCAACCAGCTATGAACTAAACTAAGTAGGCTATAAAATGTCTTTATTGGTTACAGCATTTTAAACACCATTCTCGTTCACATCCCCGTTTTTGGAATGAAAATTGAACGGAATAAGTGCAGGATAGACCGGCACATACCGACAGCCAATTTAGCCTAATTTATAGATAGTTAACGAATTAGCATAATACAAATGTTTTGCCTTCAAACTTAAGCAATTTACTTGAGCTCAATTGAATTGCATCAAATGTCAAATCAATAACGTGTCCTCAAGCGAGAGACTAATGAGCCAACACTGGTTATATATTTTAGAGAAGCAACGCAACTGACCGTAAACGCATTTCTCTTACATTTTGGTGCTTCGTTTAGGAATTAAACATTACGCATATGTTCTTAACACTATCAAAATATGTGCCCTATGTTTAAATACTACACAAGTAATGAGCAACATTTTTCAAGATAGCATGTATTCCTAATGCCAGTCAAAATAAAGCATGTTTATTACAAATATTTCAGAAGCTACAGCATCGCCACAATCAATCGTGAAAACATATAAATCAATATCCGATCCCCATCAACACACAATAAATAGGCACTTGAAGACAGAAAACCCACTTGCACATACAGACATGAAATAAAGTATTCACACAAGAGTTGGAGAAATTAGAAAGAGAAAATATATACATAATAAAACAGTCTATTTTTTCAACCAGAATATCAGGGGAGAGCGCGAACGCAGTCCCCCACTACCAGAAATTATGCAGTCGAGATTCCCACATTTGAGGAATTCGCAGGGGTCAGCACAACCGGAGTGCAATGGCTGAGCCTCGCCCTGGGTGAACCACCTTCATGATCATGGTATCTCCCCTGCCAGGTAAGTATGAGTTGTACACATTTCGGGATCAGTCCCTACTCCACACCCTCCCTGTCACACATACGGGGACCACATCTTCCCACTCGCTCAACTGACGCTAAATTAACGATTCTGCACAGTGCGCCTTTTCATTACGTAAGTCCGAACATTGGTGATGATCGTTCTTAAATATTTTCTCCGATAAATCCCATTTTAAAGCCATTTCCCACAATACCACACAGCACATTTTCGAAATCGTCCATACAGGAAGAAGCGAGAGGTAGCAAATCTTGAAGATAGTATTCACTGGTCAGAAACGATTAATAGGCCTATTTATTTTTTTACGATTTATTGTAGTTTATCATTTGTAGTTTATTCTGTGTAAATCGGAACGGTTAGTTACAGAACTTAGAGGAGCAAGAGAAAGCAGCTGACACGGTCTCACACTGCGCATGTGCGCAGATTTGAAGCTCGTCGACTCAACTCTCGGAGATGAAGTTTCAGCGAAAACCAAACTAAATATGAACATTATGAAACTTATTCATGTTAAATTAAAACATTCAATATGCACACACAATTCACAAACGCACATAAACACAAACGCTCGTGAATCCGTTAGGCTAACGCCTCCTCTCATTATGAAAATGATTTCGAAATAAAAATAGCATTCATATTATATTCATAATAATGTATATAATATCACGCAACGTTATAAAAACGAGTTAACGTTATGTTGCACACAGTTATTGATCTTCGGGTGACTGGAGCAAAGTATAATTTCCCTTTTTCTAAGTGTGAATAAATACGACGACGTTTGTTTCCATCTGAAAACCTGCGAAATAGCGCCCTCCTATGGGAAAAAGCAAGAAAAGCTTACAGCACCGGGTATTCCCAGGCGGTCTCCCATCCAAGTACTAACCAGGCCCGACCCTGCTTAGCTTCCGAGATCAGACGAGATCGGGCGTATTCAGAGTGGTATGGCCGTAAGCGAAAGACCAACGAGCTAAACCCGTTTAAATAGCTAAAGAACAACAGCAGTCTCCTACCAACGTGATTTTAAATCCAGGTCCAAATCCAGGAGAACCCCCGTATATGCTGAGACCAAACAGCCAAAACGGTTTGAATAGTCACTGTAAGGCAACGCAATCAGCCTCAATGTTGCACCACTTAAATTGAGCTATTTAATGGTATTCACAGTGAATTTATATAATGTGAATATTATCCAGGGGATGTAACTACATTGAGGTGCTAAACTATTTGACAACTATTTTTAATAACGATCATAAGTGTTGGACAGATTGATCAGTAAAAGCTATGTTCACTGAGCACCAGTGGTGTTCAGTACTTGTACCTGCCTATATCTATCCGTTTTCACGGTGAGAATTACAGAATTCCGTTACAGAAAAAGAAGCCAACATGGTTTTCAGTTGATACAAAACCACTGACAACTACTACCGTTAAGCATTGGTAACTCACCAGCAACAATAACACGGGTCTGCTACTACACAAAATAAACGAATGTCCAATTGACAGAAATTGTATCTTATTCAACACGTACTGTGACAAGAAACTAAGTCCGAAAAGAGTTCAAAAGAAAAGAGTGCCTGCATCAGACCAACATTAAACGAAATCACTCAATAATATAATCTGACGTCGCTAAATCAGACGCGAAATTGCACGTGCTGTGAGAAACATCACCTTCAATATGATATTTTTTTCAACCAGAATATCAGGGGAGAGCGCGAACGCAGTCCCCCACTACCAGAAATTATGCAGTCGAGATTCCCACATTTGGGGAATTCGCAGGGGTCAGCACAACCGGAGTGCAATGGCTGAGCCTCGCCCTGGGTGAACCACCTTCATGATCATGGTATCTCCCCTGCCAGGTAAGTATGAGTTGTACACATTTCGGGATCAGTCCCTACTCCACACCCTCCCTGTCACACATACGGGGACCACATATTCCCACTCGCTCAACTGACGACAGCGCAAGATTAACGATTCTGCACACTGTGCCATTTCATTACGGAAGCCCGAATATTGTTGATCGTTATTTATATTTCCACATACAAATACATATTATATGACATTTCCCACAATGCCACACTGCATACATTTTTGAAATCACCCATACAGGAAGAGGTGATATTTAAGAAAACCTGAATATAGCATTCACTGCCTATAAACGATGAATAGGTATTTCTCACAATATAGTAACGGTCTTTAATAATTCAACTGGTATTCTGTGTAAATCGGAACGTTTAAAACGTAAATAAGCGATATGGAACAAGAGAAAGCGGCTTGACAGGGTGTCACACTGCGCATGTGCGCAGATATGTGAAGCTCGTCGACTCAACTCTCCGAGATGAAGTTACAGCGAAACCCAAACTAAATATTAATATTATGAAAATAACTTGAGCATGTAGAATTAATTTATATTCAATATGCACACACAATTCATGAATCGTTAGGCTTACGCTTCATCTCTCATTCTGAAAAATAAGATTGACAGAATCTGAATCTGGCTGAAGCATTATTTCGTCATAGAAATAGCATTTCTAAAAACGAGTTAACGTTACGTTGCGTGAAAATAAGGTGCACACAGTTATTGATCTTAGGCTGACTGCAGCAAAGTATAATTTCCCTTTTTCTCCGTGTGAATAATACAACGACGTTAGTTTCCATCCGAAAGCATGCTAAATAGCGCCCTCCTGTGGGAAAAAAGCAAGAAAAGCTTACAGCACCGGGTATTCCCAGGCGGTCTCCCATCCAAGTACTAACCAGGCCCGACCCTGCTTAGCTTCCGAGATCAGACGAGATCGGGCGTATTCAGAGTGGTATGGCCGTAAGCGAAAGACCAACGAGCTAAACCCGTTTAAATAGGTAAAGAACAGCAGCAGTCTCCTACCATCGTGATTTTAAATCCAGGTCCAAATCCAGGAGAACCCCCGTGTATGCGGAGCCCAAACAGCCAAAACGGTTTAAAAAGTCACTGTAAGGCAATGCAATCAGCCTCAAAAGTGTTGCACCACTTAAATGAGCTATTTATTGGTATTCACAGTGAACTGATGTAATGTAAAAAAAAATTTAAATTAAGGGGACACTTAATCATCACAGTATAACACCAAGTCCCTTAAACTTCAGGGATATCAATCTGTCCATTTAGGAAGCACAAGTGATTGTGAATAAATTTCACCTGCTTTGGTGCAAATTAAATGACAACAGGTGCAATGGAAATGCAAAAGCAAGACAACTCCCAAAAAGATAATGGATTTGCACGTGGTGGCCACAGACAATTGCTCTCTCCTTATCCTTCCTGACTGATTCTTCTCCTCCAGGATGGCACATCCATACATGCAGTGGGTAGGTTTGCTGTGTCTCCTAGCACAGTCTCGAGAGCACGGAGGAGATACCAGGAGACAGGCTGTTACACAAGGAGAGCTGGACAGGGCATCAACCCAGCAGCAGGACCGGTATCTGCTCCTTTGTGTGAGAAGGAACAGGAGGAGCACTGCCAGAGCCCTACAAAATGACCTCCAGCAGGCTACTGGTGTGCACGTTTCTGACCAAACTGGCAGAAACAAGACCCCATGAGGGTGGCATGAGGGCCCAACGTCCTCTAGTGGGACCTGTGCTCACAGCCCAACACCATGCAGCTCGATTGGCACCAGGGGTGGTCTCTCGCACCAGGGGTGGTCTCCAACCCTTTCATTGTTACTCTGCACTTAATTGTAATGAACTAGTCTAATTGATTAACTCACCTCACCTGGTTACCTGGGTCATAACAGGGTGCTGATTTTACGGTGAAAACAAAAACCAGCAAACCCAGTAGCTCTCCAGGATCAGGCATGGAGACCCCTGGTGTAGGCAGTTCCTGGATGAGGAAGGCATTGATGCCATTGACTGGCCCTCACGTTCCCCTGACCTAAATCCAATTGAGCACCTATGGGACGTTGTATCGGTGCATCCGACACAATAAATAAATCGTAGATCCAACGTCAATAATGCAGTGGTGCAACTGTCTCACCCGTTACACAACCAAACATTTCAGGAAGGAACATTTGCAAAAACTCCCCCCGCCAAATACAAAAAAATGAGAATTTCAAGAAATGGTAGGCATTAGCCAAATACGTTTTTTAAGCCTATAGATTTAGTTGGCATAATTATCCGAAACTGGACCAAAACATGCCCAAGCGGACATCGACATCCACATCCCTAACAAATGTTATCTTTCTAGGTTTTGTTTGACATCGATTTTTCAAGCAAAACGACTTTGGCCTTTTATTCTACAAGAAAAAAGGTGCCTTCCAAATCTAGTTCGGTGCAATTTATGCTGATTATGCGCTTTGGGTAATGCCAATCATTATAGCCGTTACTGATTTAATTCAACCTTTGCGATCTTGTTGTTTACAAAAACTGAATTGGGTATTTATCAAAAGCAAACCGTATCTGCCCCCTGCTATCATATAAAGCAATGAAACCTACCTTTGTTCCCAAGACGTCCTCGCTTAGAATATCCAACAGTGAGATCGTTTGGAAAACACGATCAGCAAGAAAACTCTCCATCACGGTAGCCGTTTTTGTTCAAGCAAAGTTCACTGGAAATTTATAAGATATGACATTGCCCAGTACGTTCGATAAATAGCCAACTTGCCACATGTTTAGCTGGCCGTAAATTTGATCGGGCCTGATCTTAGCTAGCTAATTTAGTTGCCTAACTTAGCCAATTAACCAAGTCAAAGCTTCTTTTTTTGTTATCCCGTTTTAACGTCACAGGTTGCAAATTAGATTATAATTATAATAACGTATTATTATACTGTTATTCGTGGTAATTTAATACATAGCACAAACAAAGTAGCCTACATTTGACACGTGCTCACGATATTGAAGCTCAAGTCTCGCTAGCAATGGTTTGATATTGGAAGCTAGATAGCGTTAATAGCTAATTAGATAGCGAAGTTAGATTTTGCAATCGAAAACTAGGTTGTATAACATTAGCTACATTTAACGTTATGCACGGTTAAAGTTTCAATGCAATGTTTAAAATGAGAAGCTGGGAAAGCAATTGCCATCACGTGAAATTCGTAGTAGCCTACAGTCCAGTGAGCCTAGCCACCTTTATGATAGCCTAGATTTATTTATATATAACGACGTTAGGGTGAAGGAATGACCAATTTAGTCAATTTAACTTCCTATGTACCGAGTATAATACCGCCCAGTTTATTTTTTTATAATAAACACCGTCGACTGAATCAAAGCACCAATATTAAAATCAGAACTTAGGCTTTTCTGCTCTTCGTGAGAGATCGAGGCTTAACGTTAGCTAGGCATATTTGGTCTGAACGTTAATTGAGCGGAACTCGACGTGAAACGTCGGTCATAACTAGTGTATGCAAGTATAGATATTAATAGCACTAGTTAACCGGTAAGACGCGAAAATGCTTAACCTAATATAAATATTGCGTCGTCCCCAGTACGCTAGTCAGCAAACACAGACGATCTAACTGGGCAACATGTCCGCCATAACTCTCCGCACCATCTTTGCCCTGTATGAGTCAAAAGTAGGCCGACGCATTTTACGTCTGGTTGTAGCGGACGTGAACAATATTGTACATCTTTGTATTGCACTGCAATTTGAACTTTTAAAATAATAATAAATCTGGTAGTTTATATATAATCGGTTCCCACATGCTTGTGTGCCTTGTTCCAGCTCTACAGTCTGATTTATAAATATTCTACTTGCTAATACACAATTATAAATTAATAAATTCCACCGCACCATTCTTCAACTAAGTCATGTAAAAATATATCCAGCTTTCAGTTAATCTAAAGTCTACCTTGTAAAATCGTTAATGATGACGACTATGCAGTCGACTTAGCCTTAGCCCTAAACACAAACTTGGGTCATTCATCTTTAATGCGTTATAAATATGTGTACGGGACCTATATCCTGCAATTATTGGACACACAAACACCTCCGAAGACTGAAAATGCCACAGAATTACCACCAACATTTTATTCAATATTGCAGAAATATCCATGAAACAACAAACATTTATATATAACTATATATAAAACTATAAATATATTTTAAGTACAGTAGTTGAAATCTTTTGACAATCAAAACATGGTTTACGATTAAAATTACAGTTCATTAAAAAAACCCCAAAAAAACATTTTTCTTTTTTTCACAGTAAAAAAACAGCCATGTCGGCTGTGTCTTGTTCCCGAGTCCGACCAATCAGACCGGGTTAGGGTCTTCCTCAACGCCCGTAATCCACATTAAAGCCTCAGCGTCGACTCCACGCAGAAGTATAAATCAGGCTTCAGGTCGGGACTCCCGGCAGGAGGGCAGCAGCACGAATCAAATAAATAGACGAGGTTCCTCCAGGATGGGTCCAACGCGCGCCCGGAGGCACAGTCCGCTTCAGCTACACCTGGCTGGCAATCTCCGCGTCCTCGTGCAGGAACCACTGCGCCGGGGTCCCGTCGGCGGGGCTGCGGAGGCCAGCCTTCTGGGGGACCTGTGGAGGAGGGACACGGTGAGGGGGGTCACTGCGGCGTTCGAGGTAAAAACACTTCCGCCGTGTTAGCCAGGGCGCTGACGTGGGAGGAGCTGGTACTGGCTGAACCCAGAACCCGCGACGGGCCGGTTCTGAGTGGGTGATGAGTGCTGCCAGGAGAATCATCTGCACACGCTCAGAAATGCAGTGAGAGTGGAGGTACATTTTTGGGCTTCAAGGATCAAATTTCCAAAATGTAGCCTGAAAGTTCAGTAATGTTCTCTTTGGGTGCAAATGAGTATGTTTTCCAAGCAAAAAAGGTACAAATTAATGATATATTGCTGGCTAGGGGTACAATTTTGTGTAACTATAGGGTACCGCCCCAGCAACAGTATTTGTACCTTTTTAGGCACTTTTACCAAACACCTTTATTTCTGAGAGTGTATGGGGGGGCGGGGTGACTTGGTCAAACGTAGAAATTTCAAATTGCCCCAGGTAAGGTTGTCTTGCGAAGTAAACACATATAATATATAACAGGCTTGTATGTTGGAATGCTCTCGAGTCACACAGGCAGCAGCCAGAGGTGAAGCCAATGCCCTGGGCGTTTAGGGGCTCTCAAAATTCTCAAAATTCTCAAAATTCATCAGTCAATCTGTGTCACAACCATGATTTAAAATGATGGAGCTTTAAACTGGAATTTTCCCTAGAAATGTAACTACTTGATGATAAACCCTAAGGCAAGTGAGAACTCAAGAGTTTTCAAGCACACATTAAATCAACGCTTTGGCAATGATATGAGCCTGAAACATTAAAGGAGGCTGTGATGTTTGGGTGATAATGATGAGGGTGATGATGAATGTGAAATGTGGCCAAGCCCAGAGCTAAAGTATGTCTTTGATGTGGTGATTGACAGTGGGCAAACACGGCTGTGGCCAATCACTGAGAGGGGAGGGGAGATCAGCTGACACTGGGACCTCCCACGAACAGTGTGCGCAGTGAAAGCTGTCAGCAGATGAAGGGGCTGTCACTCAACAGTCAATCAGTGGAGCAGGACAGACTGGACTGTGTGTGTGTGTGTGTGTGTGTGTGTGTGTGTGTGTGTGTGTGTGTGTAAAATACTGGACCCACACAGGGCATTCAGCAGCAGTCGTGTTGTCATCTGAAGACACAGCTGCACAAATATAAATCTAACTGATGATTGTGACCAGAGTTGAAGGTGGCACAACATAAAAAAATAAAATTAAAAAATTGAAAGGAGAGGAATGTGACAACTGGTCGACCTTCGTCATGTAGCATGACGATTGTGGATTTGTAACTTACATCACATTAGTTATTTTGCTGACACTTTTCTCGAAAGTGACTGACAGTTGACTAGACTAAGAAGTAATGTGGCCTTGCTCAAGGGCCCAACAGCTGCACTGATCTTATTGTGGCTACACCGGGGCTTGAACCACCGACCTTCCAGATTCCCGTCATCAAGCATCTTAACCACTACGCTGCAGGCTGCCGCTCTGACTTCGTCCCTGACTAACTGAGGCTCAGTTTTCCTTGTGGGGGTGTTGTACATTTGAGCAGGTAAACATCCCTGAATGTATTCAATAGATAACCAGCTATATAAATGGATTGTATATGTATAACAAAAAGTTTTAAAGTGACTCTGGACAAGAGCATCTGCTAAATGTTAACTTTACGTACTTTTACTTGTCTACAAAACACAGCTTCAGATCGGACAAACTGGACATCCAACAAAGATGTTTCTAGAAGGACGTTGGACTTACTTTCACTCAAGTCAAACAGTTCAAAAAAAGGGAAAAGAAAAACTTCCCCATTTCCGAGCTGGCAGGCGAGTCTTTTGCAGTTGTACCACGGTGAGCTTTTGCACAATGAGCATGGTCATCTGAAGTGCGAGCGTTTTCTGTTCTCTGTACGCACGGACAAGCACCCATTGATCTACCCATTGAGTCAGTGTTTAAATTACGCCAAGTCAAGCCTTGAAGAGCAGACATTTTACAACAACAACAAGACAGGGCCTGAGATACAGCCCTGAGGTCAGCCCTGTGGGTGGAGAGCCACACCAGAAGCCCGTTACTGACTCATTCCTGCGGTTTTGAACTCTATGGAGCAGCGGCAGGATCTGTAACCCTCCGATCTGATAAAGGCTCTGAGACACAGGCGTGTCCCTCCCATGTCCCTTTACACCGGGGCCGCCCAACCCTGTTCCTGGAGACCTACCGTCCTGTAGGTTTTCACTCCAACCCTGACAAAGCACACCTCATTCAACAGCTAGAGCAGGGCTGCCCAACCCTGTTCCTGGAGACCTACCATCCTGTAGGTTTTCACTCCAACCCTGACAAAGCACACCTCATTCAACAGCTAGAGCAGGGCTGCCCAACCCTGTTCCTGGAGACCTACCATCCTGTAGGTTTTCACTCCAACCCTGACAAAGCACACCTCATTCAACAGCTAGAGCAGGGCTGCCCAACCCTGTTCCTGGAGACCTACTGTCCTGTCGGTTTTCAGTCCAACCCTAACAGAGCACACCTCACACCTCATGTCAACCCAAATTTGGCACACCCAATCAGTAGCTCTGTTGAATGAGGTGTCTCCAGCAACAGGGTTGGGAAGCCCTGCTCTACGGTCTGGCCAGATTAAATAAATCAATCAAGCTATCAATCACTCTTTATTGACCCACATGGGTAAACTCTCGACAGTCAGCAGACAGAACCCTATTAGCACCACACCAACATGGCCTCTCTGTGTAAAGCTGGTGATGGACAGCCCACCAGGCCAGAATGGAACACGTCATTACATTTAGGCTTTTAGCAGATGCTCTTAAACACAGCTCATATGTTTACATACAATCAATGTACACAGCTCTATATTTCACTGAAGCAATTCAGGTACAACATCAGACCCAGCTAGGAATCAAACCTGAAATCTAGAAGGTTCCAAGCCTGTCCCCAACCACAACCTCCAAGCTGCCCCCGTGTGTCCACAAAAACATTCCCCCAAAACTTTATTCCCCTTTTCACAGCAGACATCATGAGTGTGACATCTACGGAAAGCAACAATGTTTTTTTTTTTTTTTCATCATATTAATTGCGTGTTTTGTGATTGAAGCTTTCAGTAATTACCCATCATCTCAAACCCCCCCACCCCTGTCAGCTCCCTGAGACCCCCCCCCCCCCCCCCTGGCCCCTGCCCCAGCTGAAAACCACAGTGCTACAAAACCATCATTATAACTTGTTTTCTCTGTTACGGGGGCTGAATGAGATTTCAGCAAGAACACACAAAACCGGGATAATGGCCGTCTGTTCTAAAAACAACGGCTAACCAACACAGCCCCCGACCTCCTTCTGACCCGTCAACACATCCATTGTTTCCGAGACGGCACCATCGGCAGGGAGGAATGTGACCACTTCGCCTAAATCCCCCACATGTCCCGGATACGCTCACACAACCCTCCTGTTCCACAACTGGGATCGTTCGGGTCAAGCTGATGAACAAATGACGCCCGTATTGCTGTAGTAGTATTTTTGGCGAAGAACCCCACACTTGGCCACTGTTACCAGCAGCGCACACCCAGAGTGTCATAGTAATAATGGCACGCAGTTCAGGAGCTATGCCGTTCTGCCAGTTTGATTCAGATGTGGTGTGTGCAGCCTATGGGCGGTCTGTAGCGTAGTGGTTAAGGTAAATGACTGGGACACGCAAGGTCGGTGGTTCTAATCCCGGTGTAGCCACAATAATATCCGCACAGCTGTTGGGCCCTTAACCCTGCATTGCTCCAGGGGAGGATTGTCTCCTGCTTAGTCTAATCAACTGTACGTCGCTCTGGATAAGAGCGTCTGCCAAATGCCAATAATGTAATGTAATGTAATGTCATTAATATGAATCGACAGATTACCCATTTCTCAAAGATTCATTTTTGGATTTAATGAGTAAAAACTACATCCGCCGCATCGACTTTTAACTGCCAAGCGTGAACGTGGCACAGATTTGCTTTCTCCCAAGACGTTTGTTGAAAGGCAATGAATAGATGAATAAATTTAAAGAAGAGATTTCCATTTAAACTATGGTTTCCATTTCAGCAACAATGATCAAAACCTCCACCGTGTGATGACTAATGGATGACTCATCTACATCCGAGTTCTCCTCACAACACAGTGAAACAAACAGCCCTGCGATTATCCCGGACTGCTGACGTGTGCAACTCAAAGGGCCACGAAAAGGTGTACGATGGGAGGATTATGACCTTAAATTAAAATAAACGTGCTCATTGCTCAGTCATAGGCATGATGTACTGTTAATGCACAGAACAGACAGCACAGCCCTTGAGCAAGGCCCCTGACCCCGCATTGCTCCAGGGGAGGACTGTCTCCCGCTTAGGCTAAATCAACTGTAAGTCGCTTTGGATAAAAGCATCAACCAAATGACATGTAATGTAATATAATCAAATTTTTATGAACATTTTTATTTTTAAACTTGTTTTATGTTGTAATCTTGGCACCACTGCAAACACAGGCTCGCACTCTCAATGCGTCTTTTGAGAGCCAAGTAAAGGCTGAATTAATTAATATTTTAAATTAATAAATTAACTTCATGTTTTGCACACCGCAAGTGCGTAAAAATCTGGGACTCAAACGCAGGTAAGACACACTCCCGCCACCACACCTCTACACCCGGGTGCGCTGGCTCACTGTCGGAGGGGTGTGACCGCGAAACCGGCCTGATCCAGCAGGTCAGAAACCCAGGAAGCCAAATTAAAAGAAGAAGAAATGGTGCCCTACTGCAGATTCCTCAGGGACCTCGGAACTACCCACAATCCCTTGCTCTGAGAGAGCACCCCACCCATTATGTGTCATATTGTTTTTCAACTACAAAACAGCCTGCATCCCTTCCCCCCATGTGCATGGAACCAGGCTCAATGCCGCCAAGTCAAAAATATTATAGTATCAAATTGCAAACGCTGTTATGGCAGCATCTTGTATTTTAAGCTTAAGCTTAAGTTTCGACCCAAAAGAAAACCACCAGACAGCAGTTTATATTTAAATGTTAGCTCTGGGCCACAGGCAATGCGTTTATAATGTTTAAGACTGGGTTTGTCCAAAATACCTCAATACCTAACAAATAATTTCCATTACATTGTGCCTTGGCTCAAGAAAATCTCACACTTGCATAAAATTCCCTTAATTATTTTGCCATTCTTATCTGGTGTTCTTATGCAAGACCTCCCTACATATTTGTTTTCTCACTCACTGTGGGAAATGGCACACAGTATGTTTTGTAACGTGACTAAGATGGGAGCCTACAAAGAAAAAAACGGTTTTCTGAGAAGTAAGATGAAATCACAAATCAGTTTAATATAATGGTGGGCAAGCCTACAGCCAAGGTGCTTGGCTGGGCCCTGGAAGGTTGGTAGTTAAAGCCCCGGCGTAGCCACAATAAGATCAGTGCAGCTGTTGGGCCTTTGAGCAAGGCCCTTAACCCCACATTGCTCCCGGGAGGATGGATTGCCTCCTGCCTCGTCTAATGAACGGTAGGTTGTTCTGGTTTAGAGTGCCAGCGAGCTGTGATGTGTAACGGGGGCCGGTGTGTTACCTGCTCCAGGTAGCGTTGCTGCGGCGGCGGCCGGCGCTGTTGGCGGTGCGGGAACGCGAGGGGAGACTCCCGCTCCTGGACGCTGCGGAGGCGGACCGCGCCCTTCCTGTCGAGCGAGCGCGGGCGCGGCTCCCTCTGCTGGCCGCGCTGCTGCCACAACGCCAGCCCCTCCGGCACGCGGTCGCCGTGGGGACGGGGCGGGGCCGGCCCTCTGAGGGAGGGGGCGCGGGACAGCCGGGCGTGGGGGGGCAGGGGCCGGGCCGCCAGCCGCGGCGGGGGCGGGGGGGCGTCCTCGTACCAGCACTCGTAGCGCCCGGGGGGGCCGGGGTGGGGGCCCAGGTACAGCCGCCCCACGTCCATTTCGGGAGGGAACCCCAGATCCTCCTCCACATACCCCCTGTAGAAGCTGGGGCTGGACTGGTGCATGGGGTTCTTGTAGAAGCTGGGGCCCGTGTAGGCCAGGGGCCCGCCGTGGGGGCCAGGGAAGTCCAGGGGCGGCCTGTAGGCCACGGGGGGTCCGTGGGGCCCAGCGTAGGCCAGGGGGTGTCCGTGGGGCCCCGGGTAGGAGTACCCGTAGGGGGACAGGTGGGGGGTGTTCCCGGGGAGGTCGCCGCAGGGAGAGGAGGTGTAGGAGGGGGCCGAGTGCTCCGAGCAGCTGTCCTCGGAGCCAGACTGGTACAGCGCGTTACTCATCCCCACCATCAGGGGGCCGCAGTCCCCCGGCATCACGCCAAACTCCACGATCCGCCGCCTCGGCATCCGGGGACGGCCCTGCCGAAGGTCCGGCTCGTGGGGTAGCTCTCTGCTCGGGAGCCTGCCCGGGAGAAAAATTACATTTTTACATTTTGTTTCATATAAATCGCCCTACGTTACAACGGTCTGAAAGGTTTGTGATGTGTGACTTAACTGCAATAGTTGCAAAAGTTGCAGTCTTACTACAAATTAATTTAGCTGGCGTGATTGTAGCAAAACCTTCACCTGCTATGGTAGTTTGCTAGCTAGTAAGCTACAATGTGAGAGGAGGCATAGCAAATTAGCTTGCTAGTTTGCATTACATTACATTACATTAATGGCATTTGGCAGACGCTCTTATCCAGAGCGACATACAGTTGAGTAGACTAACCAGGAGACAATCCTCCCCTGGAGCAATGCAGGGCTAAGGGCCTCGCTCAAGGGCCCAACAGCTGCGCGGATCTTATTGTGGCTACACCGGGGATCGAACCACTGACCTTGCGGGGCCCAGTCCTGCACCTAAACCACTACGCTACAGGCCGTTTGCAAGCATGAAGATACGCTATAAAGGCACTCATGCAGCACTTATTTAAAGAAATGCAGAAATGCATTAAAGAAATATTCAGATATTTTGTAATCCCTGGTCAGACGCCACGGCAGGAGGTAGAGTAACCACGGCGACGCTGACCTGAACGACTGAGACTGCTGTCGGCGCAGTTGCAGCTCCGGGGTGCAGGGGGCGCTGTTGCACTGGGCGGGCCGCAGCTCCACGGTCCTGATTGGAGTGAACTGCAGCGGGTGGGCGGAGCTGCCGAACTGGGGGTCCACCGGGGTCGACACCGGGGTGGACATGGGGGTGGACATGGGGGTGGACATGGGGGTGCTGAAAACGGACACAACGATTTCGGGGAAGTGAGGAAGAGGAAGAAGACCAGGAGGAAGGCCTGGGGCCTGGGGCCCTCCTTGCCTTCACTCCTCTCCTCCCCCCATACCTCCAGACAGGACAAGGTTGTTTTTACTTGGGAACTCGGCGTATTGGGAGGAAGAATGGATGCAGATAGACAAAGACAAAGTATAATATTCTCTGCTCATATTCACGTTCCTGCTTCCAGTTCTTCACACAACACAAAGTACGAGACCCAAGACGTTTTGGATGAGAAAATCCACATTGAATCTGTATTTCAAAACCTAAGATGGTTAAGCTACACATCTCACACAGCTAAACACCCCAAGGCAGTGTGTGAGGAATTAACTGCTTCCACTACAGCAGTAACCTTATTGGAGGTACTGAACCCTGCAAGCTTCATCAGTGCATTCACCGAACCCTTCGTAATTGGAAAAATAAAATATGATTTCTTCAAAACATAGGTATACATTTCATGACCCCTGCCGAACCCCTGGGACTGTCTCAACGAACCCCTGGGGTTCGATCTAACCCAGGTTAAGAACCACTGCACTACAGGGTATTCCCAAAGAAACGTAGCCCAGGGTTTACAGGGGAAATTCTCTGGCACATTTACAGAAATGTAATTAAATGTGAATGTTATGAACATGCATTGACTGTTGAATTAAATTTGCCTGAGCGGGTCAATAAAAATGCCCACAACCAACAAGTCAGAACTGTACACTGCTGCGATCTTGTATTTCAGCTGCAATGTGCCAAGGAAGGGAACACGATGGATGTGTGCCACTGCAAAGACTGTCGAAAACGCCCTGCATCTTTTAATCCTGAGGAATCAACCAAGCCTATGCCCAAAATCATTTTATTCCTCTTTATCTCCTGCAGAATCAGTAGGTGTAACATAATGCGCAATATGACGAAACCACTTCAAGGCACGGTCTCGTCCCGAAACCCGTTTATTGCTTGCTTCTGAGGCCAAAGCTGGCATTAGACTCACATAATTGTGGTGTATTAGGATGCCTTTATCAGCCTCACACACAGTCACACCCACAGGCACACACCTGGTTTGGTGCAGAACCTGATCCCATGTGATCGCACGAGGCGAGGAACGCCAGCGTTTACCTGGCCTGGCTGCTGTAGCTGGAGCGGCTCTTCTTCTTTTGTTTCTGGTAGGGCTCGTCCAGGCTGGACTCTGTCCAGGGAGAGTTCTGGATGGGGGGCAGGTCGTAGTCCACGCTGGGGCTGTAGCTGGGCCTCAGCTCCCCCAGGGCCTGTAGAGGGGGGAACAGCGGGGGGAACAGCGGGGTCTGGGGGGTCTCCGGGGCAGGCGGGAGGGGGTCCGGGACAGGGGAGGACTCTCGGCTTCGGTCCGAACCCTGGCTGGGAGCCTCATCTACAGAAACGACAGAGGCAGGGGTCATTCCTCACCACTCAGGGTTCCTCCTGCTTTTGTCCTGAGAAAACCAGAGACTGGGAAACAGAGGCTGAGCAGATTTCTAAATAACTTTTGTAACGTGTTGACACAGCCCACGTACAAAATCACTTTTTCTGAACAGAAAATGCCAGGAAAGGCCACTTTCTCTTTTGTGTTCCCGACGCCAACACTGATCTCCCTTTAATGCAAGGGAGTAAATGTAACGTAACAATGTAATGTAATGCAGTGTAATGTACAGTGATGTAATGTGATTTAATGTAACAAGATGCAATGTAATGTAACGAGATGTCACAAAATGTAACGTAACGCATTGTAATGAGATGTAACACGTTGTAATGAGATGTAATGTAATGTGATTTACTTTATTTAATTGAGATGTAACAATATGTCATGAGATGTTTTGAGATGTAATGCCACTTCTCCTCACCTTCGTCCTGCAAAGCCGAGTCCGACAGGGAGGTGTCATCTGACGGGCCGAGATCTGGAAACACAAATCACAGACTTCATCAGGTCACTACAGATTCAACCTAACCCCGAAACCCCAAATCCTAACCCTAACCCTTAACCCCTAACCCCTAACCCCAAATCCTAACCCTAACCCTTAACCCCTTACCCCTAACCCCAAATCCTAACCCTAACACTTAGCCCCTAACCCCAAATCCTAACCCTTAACCCCTGACCCCAAATCCTAACCCTAACACTTAACCCCTAACCCCTAACCCAAAATCCTAACCCTAACCCTTAACCCCTAACCCTTTAATGCATTCAGTAGTCTAATTAAAAACTAGTAAAATGTATTGAGATATTGAGAAGCGAGACGTGATTGGGCTTGGCGGCCGGAGGCAGGAAGTGACCTCACCGGTGTGGCGGCGGTGGGGGCGGGGCGAGCCTCGGCCCAGGCGCAGGCGGAGCTGGAAGGCGGACTCCTGCAGCTCCTTCACCCGCCGCTCGGCCGCGCGGCACTGCTGCAGCCGGCTGCGCCGCACCGCCTTGCTGCGGTGTTCCTCCTGGCACAGTCCTCGGGCCGCCTCGTAAATCTGCAGCTGCAGCGCCAGCTCCGCCTCCAGGGGGCCCAGCTCCGGGTGCTGCGGGGGGGCGGGGGGGAGGAGGGGCGGGACGGGAGGGGACAGGTGAGACCCGGAGAACCCCATCCTGTCACGAGTTTAACCAAATGCCGTTTCCTCAGGTTATAAAAACGTCCCGAGGAGAATGTGACAGAGCTCTCGCTCAGCGGGGCTGGATCAGTGACGTAAGCTGTCTGCTCGCGTGAGTTTCATGCGTTAATACTGCGGCCAGTGATTTTTCATCATGCTGCATTTATACCTGATCATCTGTGTAGTTGTGCTTTCTTTAGTTACAGCACAAATTGTGGTTTATTAGGCTAAGGTCACCCACATTGGTTATTAATGGGCCTGCCTGTGTGATATCACAGTTTTGTATTCCTGAGAGTGACACCAATGTTCTCCACTTCCGTACGTTTATCTGGATAAGTGATTCTGCCTTAAAAAAGTAAAGTTTCTTTCGTGGTTTTAGCAAATTCTTTACAAATGTAAAAACATTTTTCTTTTAAAATGCAAACCAATGTTTCACACAATTAATAACCATCCACATTATCATCAATCACGCAGATCAATAATTCAGAAAAGGCTATTATTAACAATTTCAAATAAAGCATTACATCATGTATAATATGGAAAAGTGAAAAGGCCAATATTAACACAAAAGCTTAATAAATACAAAATGTTCCATATATACACATAACCGTTTTTACAAACTGAATCAAAAAGCTAAATGATGAAGGGATTCAAAAGGATGGGTAAAAACTCCATTGTGAGTGAATGATGTGAGGTAATGCTTCCCACAGTCCTCTCTGTCTGGATGAGCCGCCACAATCCGGTTCTCTGAGCCCCTGCAGCACGGGCGGGAGACCCCTTACCTCATCCCCCTGGAGGATGCTCTCCTCGTCCAATCGGAAAGCGGTTCCGACGCGGCGGCGGATGTTTGGCGGCTCCTCCCCCGGCAACAGCGGGTAGTCCGACGACAAGTGCCCGGTCAGCTCCTGCCAGAGACGGAGAGCCCGTGTCAATCAAACCGGCGCTAGGCAACAGAGGTCAGACACAGAACCGGCTGCATGGGCATAAAAATGGACAGCTGATTGTAAGGGCCTTCCTCTGTGAGAGAGAGGGATTACACGGTTTGTTCTAGGGTTGCATCACACCAAATACGCACTGCGAATTCGTGCAGAATCAAGTAATATTTACATTTAAATGCAACAATGACAAACCTTTTTTTTTTTTTTTTTTTTTTTTTTAAGAGAGATAGATCTCATGGCAGTCATCGCAAAGAGTATGGGGTTCCCCTGGCTAAATTCCCAACCTGCCTCTTTCAACCTGCCACCTAATCCTCCCCTGATTTAATGGACTAAAAATTGTTTTCTGACTCTCCAACTCAGCGAATGTGTTTTGAGCAACCTGGCACAAAATGGCTGCCGTTGCTTCACCCAGGTGGGTGCTGCACATTGGTGGTGGTTGAGGCGAGTTTCCTCCTCATCGCTGCAGTTTGAGAAATGCACTACATAAATTAAAAAAGATTTATCTAGCTTTCTTATTTGCTTTAAGAAAGCTGAGGGTAACAGATAGGGACGGGGCCACAGCTGAGACAATGTGGGAATTGAACCCCAGCCATACCCCAGAGACGGCTGCCCCGATGGATCATGTCACATCTCAAACAAACTTTTTTTTTAATGTGTCGAACATTTTGTGCATGTGTCACACCTCCAACACTAATCCCTGAGAAGGAACTCTTAAGCCCTCTTTAAGCTAATATATTACTGTTCATATATTACCGTAAAGCTCTGCCTGTAAATCGAAACTTGGAAAGGTGTAGATGTAAGTGTGGGGGTAGTTTGGGTATGGGTCAGGTGTAGGTGGGGTAACAGGTGAATGTGTGGGGGTAGTTTGGGTATGGGTCAGGTGTAGGTGGGGTAACAGGTGAATGTGTGGGGGTAGTTTGGGTATGGGTCAGGTGTAGGTGGGGTAACAGGTGAATGTGTGGGGGTAGTTTGGGTATGGGTCAGGTGTAGGTGGGGTATGGGTCAGGTGTAGGTGGGGTAACAGGTGAATGTGTGGGGGTAGTTTGGGTATGGGTCAGGTGTAGGTGGGGTATGGGTCAGGTGTAGGTGGGGTAACAGGTGAATGTGTGGGGGTAGTTTGGGTATGGGTCAGGTGTAGGTGGGGTAACAGGTGAATGTGTGGGGGTAGTTTGGGTATGGGTCAGGTGTAGGTGGGGTAACAGGTGAATGTGTGGGGGTAGTTTGGGTATGGGTCAGGTGGAGGTGGGCTAACAGGTGAATGTGTGGGGGTAGTTTGGGTATGGGTCAGGTGTAGGTGGGGTAACAGGTGAATGTGTGGGGGTAGTTTGGGTATGGGTCAGGTGGAGGTGGGGTAACAGGTGAATGTGTGGGGGTAGTTTGGGTATGGGTCAGGTGTAGGTGGGGTAACAGGTGAATGTGTGGGGGTAGTTTGGGTATGGGTCAGGTGTAGGTGGGGTAACAGGTGAATGTGTGGGGGTAGTTTGGGTGTGGGTCAGGTGTAGGTGGGGTAACAGCTGAATGTGTGGGGGTAGTTTGGGTATGGGTCAGGTGTAGGTGGGGTAACAGGTGAATGTGTGGGGGTAGTTTGGGTATGGGTCAGGTGTAGGTGGGGTAACAGGTGAATGTGTGGGGGTAGTTTGGGTGTGGGTCAGGTGTAGGTGGTGTAGGTACAGGTAGAGCTGCAGTGGTGTGTCAGTGTAGGTGTACAGTAGGTGCAGTTGGTGTAGGTGGGGTATCGGTTTGGTGTTCATATATTACCGTAAAGCTCTGCCTGTAAATAGAAACTTGGAAAGGCCCTGGTTTTTGTGGGAATTTCCATTGTAGTTTCGAGCTTTCCATAATTGTGACACCATCGGCTGATCTTTCCCACAAAAGATCTCCCAATGCCGGCAATCACAGATGACTGCAAGGTTCCCTTCCCCTCCCGTCCAGAGTGGTTATACCCAGCACGTCTCACTAACACTGCAGGGTACTGCAACAAGTCAAGACACGGCCATCCCTCTTGCGCAAACACTCCTATTGTAGTTCATCCATTTTCCCCCTTTCACAACAGTTAGGAATGTCTTCACCTGCCCAACACCTTAAAACATTATTTTTTTCTTCCATTTAATCTTCAGCATGATTATCATCATTATTATTATTAATCACATTAGCTAAGAGCTGCACCTCTGCCAGACGTATCATGGCTATTTCATTGTTTATGTACAAAAGCATTACATTAAGCAACTTTCTTTCTGTGCTTGCGGAAGACACACCCAGTTTCACAGCTAAATTACATTATCCTTGTTACCTGCCGGATGCTTTTAAAGCGGCTTACAGTTGACTAGACTAAGCAATCCCCCCTGGAGCAATGTGGGGTTAAGATCCTTGCTCAAGGGCCCAACAGCTGCACTGATCTTACTGTGGCTTAATCTGCCAACCTTCTGGGTCCCAGTCATGTACCTAATCCACTAGGTTGCAGGCACCTTAGCTGCTAGGCTACAGGCACCTTAGCCGCTAGCCTACAGGCACCTTAGCCGCTAGCCTCCAGGCACCTTAGCCGCTAGGCTACAGGCACCTTAGCCGCTAGACTACAGGCTCCTTAGCCCCCAGCCTACAGGCACCTTAGCCGCTAGCCTACAGGCACCTTAGCCGCTAGCCTACAGGCACCTTAGCCGCTAGGTTACAGGCACCGTAGCCACTAGGCTACAGGCACCTTAGCCGCTAGCCTACAGGCACCTTAGCCGCTAGCCTACAGGCAGCTTAGCCACTAGACTACATCACCTTAGCCGCTAGGCGACAGGCACCTTAGCCGCTAGGCTACAGGCACCTTAGCCGTTAGCCTACAGGCACCTTAGCCACTAGCCTACAGGCTGCCCTCAGAACCTAAAGCCACGTTAAGATGATGAACCGAAAGACACGCAGAGGCGGTGCTGACTGGAGGCCCCGGTCCTGCCCACAGCGGCTGGATTTCAGGAGCCCCTGGAGAGGCTCATTCCAGCACACCTGGACAAGCCCCGGCAGGTGGGCCCTCCTCCGGTGTGAAAATGCGATCAGGATCAGCCATGTGACATTTCACAAGTTGTTACCTAAGAACTGCGCTGCCAAACCATGATAAATTACTTCGCCAGGAGAACAACATTTTAGAGCAGAGTTTTTGAACCCCCTGGGTTTTGGGAGGGGGGAGGGGGGTTACCTCTGGGTGCAAGATGTGGAAAAAAATGTCTCAGTGTGTTGTACACAACAGAGCTCTGTATGCAGCAATCCCAACATTGATAGAGTGGATGGGGTGTGTGGAGATATGGGAGGGGGTATAGGTTAGGTTTGGGTGTAAGTTAGCTGGGGGATGGGTTGTGGGGAACATATAGGTGTGGGTTAGGTATGGCTGAGGTATAGGTGTCGCTGTGGGTCAGTTGTAGGCACTAGGCAGTGTAGGTAAATGTGCAGCTCTGGGTCAGGTGAAGATGTAGGTGGGGTGTGGGTTCGGTGTAGGCGCAGTCGGTATAGGTGCAGCTGTGGGTCAGGTGTAGGTGGTTTAGGTATAGGTAAAGATGTAGCTGTGTGTCAGGTATAGGTATAGGTGTACAGTAGGTGTAGTATTTGTCGGTGGGGTATTGGTTAGTTGTAGGTGCAGTAGGTGTACTTGTGACGTAGCTGTCAGTATAGGTGTACAGTTGGTGCAGTAGTGTAGCTGGTGTAGGTGGGGTGTGGGTTAGGTGTAGCTACAGAAGGTGTAGGTGTGACACAGGTGTAGGTGTAGCTACAGAAGGTGTAGGTGTGACACAGGTGTAGGTGTAGCTACAGAAGGTGTAGGTGTGACACAGGTGTAGGTGTAGCTACAGAAGGTGTAGGTGCAGAAGGTGCAGGTGTGACACAGGTGTAGGTGTAGCTACAGAAGGTGTAGGTGTAGCTGCAGAAGGTGTAGGTGTGACACAGGTGTAGGTGTAGCTACAGAAGGTGTAGGTGCAGAAGGTGCAGGTGTGACACAGGTGTAGGTGTAGCTACAGAAGGTGTAGGTGTGACACAGGTGTAGGTGTAGCTACAGAAGGCGAAGGTGTAGGTGCAGGACTCACAGCCTCTCGGATGCACACTTTCTTCAGCTCCTTCAGACACTCCTCCAGCCGGTCCTGCAGGCTCTGCTGCCGCAGTTTGGCGGCCTGCATGCGCGTGTGTGCATCCTTCAGGGGGGAGGTGGGGCTGTCCGAGCCTGCGGGGAACACAACAACAACCATAACCACACCAGCAACAACAACCATAACCACACCAGCAACAACCATAACCACACCAGCAACAACCATAACCACACCAGCAACAACAACAACCATAAACACACCAGCAACAACAAGAACTGTAAACACACCAGCAACAACAACAACCATAAACACACCAGCAACAACAACAACCATAACCACACCAGCAACAACAACAACCGTAAACACACCAGCAACAACAAGAACCGTAAACACACCAGCAACAACAAGAACCGTAAACACACCAGCAACAACAACAACCATAAACACACCAGCAACAACAACAACCGTAAACACACCAGCAACAACAAGAACCGTAAACACACCAGCAACAACAACAACCGTAAACACACCAGCAACAACAACAACCATAAACACACCAGCAACAACAACAACCATAAACACACCAGCAACAACAAGAACCGTAAACACACCAGCAACAACAACAACCATAAACACACCAGCAACAACAACCATCCATTCCTCCATAGCACCACAAACCAGCAACAACAACCATCCATTCCTCCATAGCACCACAAACCAGCAGCAACACAACACAAACCTACCTCTACACCAAGTGCCAGAATACCAAAGACGGCTCATTACAGAGAACATCATACATCTCTGAATCACTTAATAACACTTAGATTCTTAATAACAATTAGTTGATTTCAGTAGTTTCCCAAAATGGGAAAAAAGGTTTTCATATTTTTGTTCTATATTTTGTGTGAGTATAACTTGAAAGAAAATCCGAGTAAATGTAAAAAATGTGAGTAGCATCCAGTAACTGAAGCGACTTATCGGGTTTGAACACGTCTACGCGCCGTGACGCGTACAGAGTGCACCGGCTACTCAGTCACGCAACTCGTCTTCAGACGCACTCAGGTGACAGGGGCGGCCTGCGGACTCTGCAGGCGTCCCGGCGTAGACGTGTCCAGGCCTGAGAAGTCGCCGCTCAGGTCAGGGGCTGTAGGGCCGCCTCACCCCCTGACACTGCGAACGCCCAACTCTGAGTGACGGGGGACACACAAAGCCGCGGCTCCGCACATAAAGAGACACCGGGAAAACGAGCGGCCCGGAACGCAGCCGGGCTCCCAGAGCGCAAGAGACACAGTGTCACCGGGTTCACGCCGAGGCCCAGATCAGGGCTGGCCCGCGTGCCCCAGAGATCAGAGGGCGACACACAAGACAGGTAGGGACACCTTCGTGCCATCAGAGGTGGCGCTCGGGACAAAAGAGGCGGCTTAAAAAGTCCGTAACTGCAGCCGGAAAAGCGACAATAACAAAGAAAAACAGCAACTGCGCGGCGGTAATCTCGGCTATTGTAAGGGCCGGGGCGAGCTGAATGACGTCTGGCACGCAGGAATGTCACCCGACGCTCCCTGGGAGATTAATTAAACGGCTACGACTCCCGGTTTCACCCCGTATGAAAGAGCCGCAGCCGGAGTTACGACCCGGCTCCCCTTTCCCCGCGGCGGATCTCCTTTCTGTCGGTTGCACCGGAAGGCGAACGGCACCCGGAGGCGGATTACAGCGCATGCAAATAGAAGGCCGCACGGCTCCATGCAAAAACTCGTACTCGGGGTCGACGTGACAAGCCCGACGAAAGATGTTAAGAAGAAGACTCGATGCAAGTCCTGTGGGAGGCATCGGGTTAAGTCCCTGACCTGTTTGAGGCCCATAGAAAACGCAGGGCTGCGGCCACACCCTTCTGAACTGGCCAATGTGCCGCCCTGCATGCTGGGAATTCTATTCATGCCTCCGCTGAACTGTCCCAGCATGCCGTCTCATTACCGGGGCGGGGGGGGGCTGTGCTAAGCATGTTCAATCAGGTGTGTTACTGCTTGATTGGAAGAATCGCTGTAATAGATTTCTTACTCTGTGACATCTTGTTTTTATCCATCTTTACTTTACACCTTGCCGGCCAATGGAGGATCTCAGAGGAAAGAGGCGCGTGGGCAAACTGTACACTGCACACACAGGATGCAGCTCACCTGACTGTCGAAAGCTGCACTCACCTGACGGCAGAATGCTGCACACACCTGACGGCAGAATGCTGCACACACCTGACGGCAGAATGCTGCACACACCTGACGGCAGAATGCTGCACACACCTGACTGCAGAATGCTGCACACACCTGACTGCAGAATGCTGCACACACCTGACTGCAGAATGCTGCACACACCTGACTGCAGAATGCTGCACACACCTGACGGCAGAATGCTGCACACACCTGACGGCAGAATGCTGCACACACCTGACGGCAGAATGCTGCACACACCTGACGGCAGAATGCTGCACACACCTGACGGCAGAATGCTGTACTCACCTGACGGCAGAATGCTGTACTCACCTGACGGCAGAATGCTGCACACACCTGACGGCAGAATGCTGCACACACCTGACTGCAGAATGCTGCACACACCTGACTGCAGAATGATGCACTCACCTGACTGCAGAATGATGCCGCTGTCTGTATCGCTGGCCTCCTCTTTACTCTCCATGTTGGGGGTTCCTCTGCAGCTGAGGATCGAGGTTTCAGGATTCCCTGAAAACGAAGACAGCGCTTAGAGCAACTAAAGTGATTCTCTGAAATTAGGAGCTGAATTAGTTCCTCTTGTGAGCACTGTTGTACATTACTTCAGTAATAGCATTCAGCAATGTAATATCTGCATTTTTAAAATGAGATCCAAGAGATGAGAAGGTTCTTCGGCAGCAAAATCAAGTCTAAACACCTGATGCCTCCAGGTATTTTGCAAAGCATAATGTTAGTGTCATCTAAACAGTGTTGTAAAATTTATTTACACTGTAATGTAAATGTGATGTGTGCAAATTAAACGTAAATGAAGTTAATGTAAAGTAAAAGTAAACATCGTTAAAATAAACGTAAAAGTAAAAATTTCTGACAGTTTCAGTTTTCAGTTTCAGTTTTACTGCAACCCCCAGAATGCAGTTAACCCTGAGCATAGAATGTCAATCATCTGGAATTCTGAAGTAATTCTGGGAATCCTACACCACAGGAAGTACACCTGGTCTTCTGATATTCAGGCCTATGAACAATAGCTCGGTTGGGGCCGAAGTTAAAGCCATATCCCTGCATTACACTTCAGACCCAAGGCAAATACCTCCACCCCCCCACCCCCCCCAACTAACCTCAGGGTGCCTTTCAACAAGCCACAGGAGCAACAATCACCCCTCCCTCCCCTCCCCACTCCCCTCCCCCAATTCAAATCCAAATGAACACTTCCCCAAAGCTCGACTGAAATATATAAATATTTGCCCCACACACGGATGCCTGGGAGAAAAGGCCACAGTGTACAGTCAAGTCAGGAAGTGTGAGGTACAAACAGAACATTCCAGAGAAGTGTCCCGGAGAGACGGGGGTGGGCAATTATATTATACACGGGTACGGGTACTGGTCATCAGCCATTCAGACAGAAAGACCGAACAGGAGATCCACCACCAGCTTCTGATTAGGAAACAACGCCATTCCGGCTCTCGCCATCTCCACTGCATCGCTTCCATTCTGGCTCAAATGACCAGTGGCGGGAGAAAGTCCAATTTGTTTATGTATACATCTTAAAACTAAGCCAAGTCATACAACAGGTAGAAAACAGTGATCTGCGGAGTGATTCTGAAACATAGCTAGTTTTATCCTGATACATAAAGGGCCGGTTTTGCTGGCACAGACTAATCCTAGTCCGAGACTAAATACAATTTTGAATGGAGATTCTCCCTACAAAACACAGTTTAGTCCCAGACTAAGATTAATCTGTACAAATCTGAGGAAAGTCTGCCCATAAACTTATATAGGACAGAGGTCAAATTATATACAAACTAAATGTTGGGTTCAATCCAATCGAGGCACAAAAACCAAATTGTGAATGTAACAATGTAATTTATGTAATCACAGTCTCTAATCAATTTAAGACAGCATCGCTATTTTTGAACGATCACATGTTCAAATGCATGATTTAACAGTGTTCGCCACATTACCACAGCAGTGCTTTGGCCATTTGAACAATTAAACCCTTATCGCTACTATCTGTGTACTACCACCATAATGTGATGAGCCATGACATCACGACATGACTTAACGACCACAAGTCCACAACCCAGACCGAAACACCGCAGGGGATAATGCCCAAATCACTGTGACACACACATGGTACATGTCATATGATGGCGCAGCCGTCTGTCTAGAATGCTTCCCGTCTCCAGGAAGACTTGCGTCGCATTCGTCACTGGAGGTGAACAAGCTGGGAAATTCGACAAGGGAAGACAGGCGCGCAGAATGAGAGAGAGAGAGAGAGAGAGAGAGAGAGAGAGAGAGAGAGAGAGAGAGAGGCTCAACTCCTTATTTCTCTCTCAAAATTGCCCGCATATATAGTGCATGTGTATATGCAACACCCATCTCCATTAATTTAATAAGAGACGAAAAAATAATTCGTCATAATTTATCAAATCCTACGTGTAAAATAACACGTACTATGCAAAATTGAGGGTTGACTGGTTGTCTGGTTCGGGTCAAATCTATCGCCGAACTCTCCATACTGTCTAATTGGAAAAATTGTGGCTGATAAGTAAAAAAAACAAAAAAACCTCGAGCTTCGAGACAAAAGCTTTAAATGACTTGCTGAAACAGCCGGAGGCGCGTCTGTTTCATCCAGAGGGAGAAACATGGATGGACTAAGATCTGCGCGCATATGTCCGCAAATCACGCGTTGAAAATTGAACGAGGAAACACGCGTTGATGTGGCTTGATTACGAAAAACACACTACAATATGATAAGCTAGATTCAATTTTCATCTCAATTCCCAATTCACCTGGTCTTTCCAGACGCGGTACGCACACACATGAAGCAGGTTAACATGCATCATATATTAGGACATACGCTCAAAATTAAAAAGAAAGGAGAAATTTAAAGCCAACACGCCTTTCGTCCACGGGTTTCTACAGTCAGAAAATGCGCACTACACCCTCACCTAACGGAGGCAACGCACAGTGAAAAAAGCGAGCACACTCACCTACCTTCCAATCGCTCAAAGCATTGTGCGCAAAAGCAAATCGTTACAGTGCAACTCTCAAGTTTAATCACAACGTTTTTTGAAGGGCACTTACATTGCAGAACAAAGCTAACGCTGACAGAACTTCTGCATGCAATCTCTCTCTCTCTCTCTCTCTCTCTCTCTCTCTCTCTCCGACAGTGCTCTCTGACGCGCAGCTCCGCAGTGGAACCTGCTTCGTAAGGTGGAGGTGAGGTAAGCAGGCTGGCTCCGAAAAGGGGCGTGCGCGAGGAGGCGCTTATGTCGGAGTAACTGACAGCGAGAACAGCAGCGAGATTCTGTGTTGCAACCTTTACCTAAACACCCAGGTCCACAGGTAAATATTTGGATAGTTATCTAATGTTTTTATATTGTTATATATTTCAATCGAACGAAAACGCCCATGTAGTCGATTTAAAGGCACACAGCTTTATAATACAGTTGCAGCTACCGAACAGCCAGCCAATGAGCAGGGAGTGAACTGCGAAAGAAGGCTATGCATTTTGGTGGAGTCACAGAGGCATAAAGTTGCTTCTACTACAACCTGGTCGGTTTTGAGAACAACCGTTTCAAATTCAGCTTAATGAGTCTATTCCAAAGTCTCCCACAGGAGGGCAGAAAACATCCAAATTGTCTTAAAATTTTATTTATTCCTTTTTTTTGCACGCAGCGGTTGGTACTGGAACTGGCAGAGCAGGAATAGTCCACCAAGAGGACGCCGCTCATTTTCTGCATCTTTAATACATTCATGGCCAGATTCGCATACCATGCGCATTAAAAGAAAAATGTCAGGGAACAGATGTCGGCGAGACTGTCCGGGGTAGAACGCACCAGGGCGCCCCCCACCTGCTCCACTTGCACGCGGCTCGCATACCGGGCCACCTCCCCAATCAACGCGGGCCTCGGAGCCGAGGAACGGCAGCTGCGCGTTCCGCGGCGCGCATCCCAACCAAGGTCCACGGGATCACATCGCAAATACCCGCAAGGGAGAGCGCTGCCATGTACATCTGCCTTAGCTTCGATTTCATCACTGGTCTGAGCAATGTGTCTCTGAAAAGACATTTGCCTCCCACGTATAAATAGCTCGGGTCTCAGACAGTTGTGGCAAAAATACGCAAACTATATCGCATGTCTGACCAGTGGTTTGAAGTGAAGCCACTTGGCTGGCATGCGGTTTGTTTGGGGGCCGGGGGGATGGGGAGACATGGATTTAGAGGGATTATGATGACGATCATGGTGATGAAACTACCAACACAACAACAACAATAATAATAATAATAATGATCACCCCTACTTTCTATGATCACAAATTATTTTTAAAATATTAGACATGTAGCCACACTGCACCACAGGCAATATGACTGAGGTAACGGAAGGGCAGCACTTAATCACTTCTCTAAGAAATGAAATAAAATAATAGGAAGAGAGTATGAGTGGCAGCTAATGTTGAACCACACTAAACAGGAAGACTTCAAAGCCAACTGGGCTGTTTATAAAATTGTCTCAACTCAATAAAAACACTGTCTGGAAAATGGACTCATTCCTGAGCAGAAATAGTCATGTTTGTGTTTCCTTTGTCATCACTTTTTCCCCCTCCAGAACAAACATGCACTGTAGTCCATGGTTTTTATTTTGGCTGTAAAGACATGGTTTGGGTTCTCATGCAGACAGAGCTGCACTTGCAGCAGCTCATGGTTACTCCACTGCCATCCCAGGATTGCCCGGCTGAGCCCAATATAAAAACTCTTATTCACACGCTGAACTCAATTACACCTTTTAGGTGCCACAGAGGTTTTATAAAAACACACCCTCGATTCTACTCATTTGAAAGCAGTGGTCGTGTGATGGGACCACTGGGCTCTTTTTATAGCCAGGAAGCCACAAGCCTGCCCCCATCGCCTTTACGATGGGGGGAGAAAATAGACACTTGGGAAATTCTGCTTTAAGGACTTTCAAAACATGTGCCGTTTAGCCTTACACCAAGTTAAATCCGTCTGTGACTCCTGCATCATGAGGTCATAATCTCCCAGTAACATTTTCCCCCAGATTAAAATGCAGCCTGTCATTACGTAATCATAATTGTTTACAGAAGCCTGTATTTTGAGAAATTATGAGACGCGGTCATAATTGCAGTTATCACAATCGGGTCTTCCGGTTTGGTTTTCTCCATCCTGTTTTATAGGGCCGAGAAATGTCCGCCCAATCAGTGCAGTGAAGAGAGACTCCAAAACACCGGAACACAAGATGGCCGCCCTGCAGTGATGCCACTGCTGCTGTACATGAAGTGAAAACGTCATGCTCAGAAAAAAAAAAAAGTAGAATCCTCATTGAATCCTGTCATTTATCTCTAATGTATTAATGTATCATTTCTACCAGTCAGTCTCTTAAGCAAAGCAAAGCAGAAACTAATGCTCTCTGTTCAAGATGAAATTTTGCTCTCCAAGTAAAATTAGTTCTCCTTCATAAGCTGATAGTCGTAATCAACTACTTCTCACATGAATGTGAAAAGGCGGTTGCAGTTTGAATTTGTGCCATGATGTAAAACAGGGACATTACATTACATTACATTAAAGGCATTTGGCAGACACTCTTATCCAGAGCGACGTACTTAGACTAAGCAGGAGACTAAGCAGGAGACAATCCTCCCCTGGAGCAATGCAGGGTTAATGGCCTTGCTCAAGGGCCCAACGGCTGTGTGGATGTTATTGTGGCTACACCAGGGATCAAACTACCGACCTTGTGGGTCCCAGTTATGTACCTTAACCACTACGCTACAGTCATGTACCTTAACCACTACACTACAGTCATGTACCTTAACCACTACACAACAGTCATGTACCTTAACCACTACGCTACAGTCATGTACCTTAACCACTACGCTACAGTCATGTACCTTAACCACTACACTACAGTCATGTACCTTAACCACTACGCTACAGTCATGTACCTTAACCACTACACTACAGTCATGTACCTTAACCACTACACTACAGTCATGTACCTTAACCACTACACTACAGTCATGTACCTTAACCACTACACTACAGTCATGTACCTTAACCACTACGCTACAGGGTCATGTACCTTAACCACTACACTACAGGCCAGCCCGGATAAGGCAATCGAAGATAGGTCATCAATATCGGCTTTGGGACGTCTGTATCGTGGACCGCCCAATGACAGCCCAAACATCAAAACCAGAAAGGCCGCCTAAATATAGCGCCTAAATGGCAGAGTAGCCTGTTCAGTGTATATCCCTCAACACGTATCCACAGGATGAACACTCAACACGTATCCACAGGATGAACACAGAAACAAGTCACTGCACATGCCATCACAAGGCTTTTCATAACAAGTAATGAAATAATTCCAGTTTCTTTTATCCCACACTCTCAGAAATACAGGTACCAAAAAAAGTACAAATGCTTGTTGCTGGGGTGGTACCCTAGTATAGAATTGTACCCCTAGGCAGCAAAATATAATTAATTAGTACCTTTTTTGCTTGGAAAAAAATACTCATTTCTACCCGATGAGAACATCTGTATTGTCAGGGTACGTTTGGGAAATTTGATCCTTGAAGAACAAAAATGTTCCTCCACTGTCACTTTACTGTGTGAGTGGGCTGGTTGTGTGGAACGTTAAGGGGTCCCAAACGAGCTCCAGCCCTGCTCCCTCACAGCCCCGTGGGTGTCCAGGGCCCAGACAGGAGGGACCCAGCGCTACCCACCGAAAAACCAGCCGCAGTGACACGCCCAACACGCTCCCAGCGAAGCCCGTCTGCCAGAGACACACACAGTGCGCTGTTAAAGCATTTCCTGAATTCCAAAAGTGACTCAGGAATGGTTTAATCAATAATCCCACAGTGGAGTCAGGAAAAGACCCGACAGATCAAAAGGTCACCGCTCGGGGGCGAGACCTACCCCGTGGTGGGGGGCGATCACCCAGGGAGGGGTCCCTCTCACCACAGGCTCCAGCCCACCGAGCAGAGCATTCCCAGCACACTGATTCAAGAGAGCTCCAGTACACACACACACACACACACACACACACACACACACACACACACACACACACAGGTAAGCAGGAAACTTGGTGGTTCTCTAGGGCAGACAAGCTCCCTCTCACACTCTCTCACACTCTCTCACGCTCTCACACACTCTCACACTCTCACACACTCTCACACACTCTCACACACTCTCACACACTCTCACACACTCTCACACACTCTCACACACTCTCACACACTCTCACACACTCTCACACACTCCTAATTAAACAGGAAACTCTCGGTGGTCCTCTCGGGCAGACTCGCTCCCATCTTCAGTTCCCACATGACCCCCAATTACCTCTCTGGCTCCGTCGTTAGCTGTAATTACTCCAAATGGCCGTGCGTTAGAGGAATGTATCAGTAGCTGGTGGTTTGGAGCGCTCCCAATGCCCTGGAGGGAAGGACTGCTCCTCCACTCCAGCATCCCCTCAGACTTCCTCTCGTGCACCTCACCCCTCACCCCCCCACACCCCTCACCCCCCCACACCCCTCATCCCCCCTCACCCCTCACCCCCCCACACCCCCCCTCACCCCTCACCCCCCCTCACCCCACACCCCTCATCCCACACCCCCCCCTCACCCCACACCCCTCACTCCACACCCCCCCTCACCCCACACCCCACACCCCCCCCTCACCCCACACCCCTCACTCCACACCCCCCCTCACCCCACACCCCTCACCCCCCCTCACCCCACACCCTTTCTACATCCTGCAGTTCCACACACCCTGTGCATGATACATCGAGCCTCGTAAACAGTATTTCACAAGAGCCGAAATGACTCCAGGTGATTTGGCTCTGCCAGCTGTCTGGCAAGCTGTACTGGCTTCACAACCAGGCAGCAACCGCCACAACCACGATTCCACGATTAGTTAATCAATCAGAAGTTAATGAGAGGTGATAGTCCGTAGGCTAATTTAGCTGGATGCCCATCAGAAAGCAGAGCATATGTTTGCCATAACTGGGACAGTACGGTCAAGGCAAAAGGGAACAGTTATCCTCCATATCCTTTGCAGACCAGGCACCTATGCTTGTGCAGTTCATCTGAAGGGCACCGTTCACTTGTCGTGTGAACAGCTCCGCACAGAAGTGCAGGGCAGTGACCGCAGGCACATTACTCACTATTAACAGACCAATGAAGAAATTAATGGGATAAATGCTGAAATCTCCCTGGATATTTTATAAGTAGCTCCATGGAACCAGACGTCTAAAGGGAGAGCTCCACTAAAGCATTGCTCTATGGTGTGACTGCAAGATTCATTTTTCGAACACAGAGGGAGATTAATGCAGTTTTCCATTCACATGCAGCCAGGTTTTCAAGGAAAAGAGTCCATGTGTTTTAGGATCTGAGGAGTCAAGACTTACTGTAGGAACATCAGACAAAACAGTTCAACAAGCTAATTCCTGGAACAAGACCAGGACATAAAGAAAGCATACACCTATTCCTGTCCAAAAAAAAAAAAAATTATATATATATATATATATATATATATTTACAAACACAGATAGACAATAACTAAGGGCTATTTTTTGAGAAGGTGAGATGGCCTAAATATTGAGGCACACATGTAACTGGATATGTGAGGGAGGAAGGCTGGCATAATGTTTAGGGAACTGGGCTTAAAAGTCCACCTGGTTAAAACTCTCTGACTGAATTATCGCTGTTAAAGAAGAGAATGTGTGCGTGTGTATGTGTGTGTTGTTATTACAGACTCCCGTACCGATGGGTCCGTTCAGGGCTTGACACAGACTGACAGATTATCGCAGTGCTCTCTCCGCATTCATTCAAACTCACCCAAGCCCGTTTCCCTCCACTCGTGTAATTCTGTGCAGCAGTGGTGGAGTAGCACATTTCAAAAGCTGTGTCACAGTGCGTGAGGCTGCAGCACCGTTAACTCTCCAAAAAGCGTGGGACGGTTAAACGACGAGGAACGCATCGACGCTTCAGGCTTCCAAATGACAAATGAATGCTTTTCTAGTCTTGAGCAACATCTTATGCTGATCGTTTTACATTCATAACTACTACGTGCAAACAGAGGTAAACGAAATGATCGCGTGTAACACGCGTTTAGTGAGCGACAATCAAGATATAGATATGAATCATATGTGTAGTATTAATATATTCATATTTTACTATATAATATAGATCTGGGCGGTTTGGCTTCTGAGAATACTCCGACTTTTACGGTTTTTAGACTGCGGCAACAGTAAAATGTGCTTATAGCGGTCTTTTAAGAGCTCCATCAACACTACAACCAAAGTGTGCTCTCTGGTTTACTGGTTTATGTGAAAAACGTAATTGAAGTTTATTAGCTCATTAACTCGCACATGTTCTCATAGTCGTAGGCTATTTGTAGTAGCTGGTGAAAGAACTTTACAGAATACGAAATAAACCTATTTATGCATCATTCTTTAAAAATGTAAGGACAACGTTACAGATTACCCTTACATTTAGCAATTAGCAAGGTTCAGTGACGACGAAATGTCATCTTGCTAACTAGCTACCCTGCTAGCTATATTATCTTGATTAATGTTGTCCTGTAATGTTATCTTTGCACAAGGCTACTGTATTCGTCTAAGCAAGAGTACAGGTTATGCGTTTCCTTACCTTTTGCTGTGTAGCTTGTTGGGGCGATTAAAGAACATCAACAGAACTTTCCGTAAAGTCCTGCTTGACCACGACCATACCGACCGACATCCACGTTTTCCATCGGGCACAATCCGAATGTTTTGGAATTGGGATACTCCGTCCAAAGGCTAAACCATTCTGTCAACCACGGAGGGGACTTCAGTCAGACTTTGATTTTTTTCATTTAAGATCACGCGAAATTAAATACCAGTTGTTCCCATTAAAACGTAGATATTTAGGGTGTAATTAAATAGCTAGAGCCCAATATAACTGGTTGCATCCAACAGGTGCCAGAGAACAAACGTAGTTAGAGAGTTCGTTTGTAAACGTGACCACTACGATATCCGACCGTCTAGCTTTTGGTACGACCCAACCATCCGAAACTTTTTCAGCCTTTAGATTGGTTCTTTCGGCGACTCCACGCCTGGATGCGTAGCGACCTCCATACTGCAGGCTTGCTGAAGTTTGCAGAAAACAGTGAATTTACGAAGTGCATGCTGTTGTGTGGAAGTTAAAAGTAAAATGTGTTCAATGTGCAAATCGTTTAAATTATTATTTTATTTTATTTGCATTTTCAGGAGGCTGTAGATTCCGGAGATGGGCACCTCTAATAAACAATGCTGTAAATTATATATGTTATGAGATACTGTTATTTTATGCATGTGCAATTAAAAAAATAGTAATAATTCTGTGAGATTGCATAATAGAATGCAATTGTCCGATTTCGAGTATGAAATGCTGCAGCCCATGACCCGTGTTGTTTGTAGGCTATTTTATCATTTGCTCATCTTTGTCAAGGGAAACTTTGGGCGGAGACTTAAGTATTGTTAGTATATCCGAGTATAGTATATATAGGCGCTAGCCTATATGTTTCTTGGAGGGTGGCAGGGTAGTGCAGTGGACCCTGACCAGGAAAATAATGGATGGATGGACGTTTCTAACGGCGCTTTGTCACTGTGATTGAAATGGACGGATAATAGGGAAACGGAGAATGCGGCCATTTTGCATGGCTACCGTCAGGAAATCTGGAGCTTTTGATGTGTGACTCGTCGTGGTTTACCACAATATGCAATAATAGAAGCCTCTGGTAAAAAAAAAAAAACAACTGGTAGGTTATTGTCGCTAGGTGGCATCAGAAAATATTTGAAGGCATTCTGCACAATAGGTGCGGTTACGAAGTGCGCTCTCTCTCTCTCTCTCTCTCTCTCTCGCTCTCTCTCTCTCTCTCATACACATACACATACATACACACACACACACACACACACACACGACAACCCTTCATTTATGGTGTCTAGTGTGTTGCATTCAGCTACATTAATGGCTACATTTTATGGAATATATTTTTATCTGGAGTATCTTCAACAAAAATCTTTAACATTTGTGCAGCTGGATATTATGTATTTACTCAAGTATTTTTTTGTGTCTTTCTCCAGGATTCAAGCGCAATGCATCATTTGAGAAATAATTCTGGGGCTTTTAGGGTACAAAGCCTACTGTGTCCCGTCCCCAATGCACTCGATCAGAGTGTCTGCATCCGATCTTACTCGAAAAGGGCTGGCGTTTTTGTTTTAACCCAGCACTAGGCCACATGATTGTACTTATCGAGGTCTTCATTAAGTGCCATGACTACTTAAATTGTTAAATCCATGATTAGTTCAGTTGTGTAGTGCAAGGCTAAAGCAAAAACCTGTATCGACTCCGGTCATTTTTTGGATAGGTTTGGATGCCCCTGCACTAAAGACATACATGTTCGTCTTATTTTCGGTCGTATCACCATTTCAGCACAGGCACCTGTGTGCAGCATAAGATTTAAATGATACTCAACACTGTTAAAGAAAAGGTAATAATTTCTCGAGTCGATGTTTATCAATGCCAGCGCAGCGGCGCCGGGTCTCAGATCAGATAAGGTGCGCTGAAAACGCCGTCAACGTTTGTTTTGCGCCGGGCCTCGAGCTGAAAGCGCGCTCCGCAGCGTAGCATCAAAGGCGACGACAAGAATTTGAATGGTTTCTAGCAGAAATTGGCCAGTAGTACAAACTCAGCCAAATCAGCGAGATCCGCTTTTCTTATCACAAACACACGCCTGGTGAAGAAAGCCGTCACCTTTTCTGTTATATATGTAATGTAATCCTGTTCCTGTTATGTAATATTTATATTCCTTCTATAGACACAATGACGCGAAAAAGCATTTGCCACCTCCCCGATTTCCGCAGTCATTTTGTATTTTTCCACACAGAATAGTTTCAAGTCTGGTGATTTGGGTGTTTCATAACTTTTTTCGTTGAAGAAATTCAAAAAGATTAAATATAAAAAAAAGTGTTTACTCAAGTTCCCTTAGATTACATTCTGTCTAAAAATAAAATAATAATATGCTCTAATAGAGGAAATCAGGAAGGGGCAAATACTTTTTCGCGGCACTGTAGGTGCCCCCCGTTGTCCATGTCGTAGTGAATTAGTGAATCGCATTTGGTGTGAGTAAAATCACAGTTAACCAGGCATTCCTGGAATGACTTTCCATAGAAACAAATCTAATTATTGGAGTCACATTGAAACTAGACTAACGACATTAGTTGTCGGCTAACAACAGGATAGTTTTCACACACTGAAAACTGTACACTTTATATATTTGGCTGACAAGTTTAGCCACAGAATCGATAGCAAGTTGCAATGTAACATTTCGGGGGTTTTTTGTGTCAATTAATAATTCAATATACCCATGTACTCATGTAGAATGTATGAAATAAGCATGTATTCAGTATTGCATGTATTACTCATATACAGTGCAGTCCCAAAGTATTTGGACTGTGATATCATTTGTTTGGGCTCTGTACTCTGTATGGTATGAGGTTAAATTGCAGTCATATCGGGTAAATCATATCGGCATTTCTATCCACGGTCCTCCCATTTTAGGGGTCCAAAAGTAATTGGACTACTCGGCTGTTAAGGAAGCTAAGAAGAAAAGAGGTTGATTAGAGTGGAGTCTATGTGTGAAATTAGAATTTGTGGTCTGTTGCTGTTGTCTCTCAACATGAGGAACAAATCAGTGACGATGCCAGTGAAGCAGGCCGTCATCCCGCGGAAGATCTGAATGAATCAAAAATCATAATCAACAAATTGTGTCACAAGTGTGTCACGATCGACTGTTTGGTAAGAAGCAAGAACACACTGGTGAACAACCTGGTAAACCATGGAAAACCACTGTAATGGGTGACCAAATACTTTCATTTGTGAAGAAAACGGTGCTTTTCAAAGGTCAAAACAGACAAGAGCACTCTCCAGGATGTGGGCATCGACGCGCGAAAGGCTGAAATAAAGAGTAGACGACCTCAGAGGGGCCAGGGCTGAGGCTGAAGAACAGAACGCCGGAGACACTGTCGTGGACAGTTGAGATGAGTATTAACCGGTGAGAACGTGGCGGGGAGAGAAAAGTGTGGCGAAAGAAAGGACCCGCTCCTGGTCCAGAGCTCCCCTCCCCTCTCTGCAGCATGGAGGTGGTGTTCTGGCGCCACTGGAATGGTCTTATTGATGATTGACTGACTGCAGCAGAAGTACTTGCTTGCATGTGTCCCTGCTGCTTGCTGTTAGTGCCCCTCTCGTAGGCAGTGTGACACATGGTCAGGACTTCTCCCGGCCTCCTCGGCTAAAGGCCCCGGGGCTGGCTACGTCTCAGGCTGCAGGGAGAGGAACTATTTGGCCAGATCCATCCAAATCCACCTCAAAACTGCAATCACAGTACGAAGGGCAAAAAAGTGGAATGCTCTTGACTGGCTAAGTCAGTCACCCGACCTGAATCCAATTGAACGCCTGTTTCACTTCCCGAAGACAAGACTTAATGCGAAATTCCCCTGAAACAAACGGGGACTGAACATGGCTGCAGGACTGATTGTCCTGAGAGGGTCTTACTCGGGAAGATCAGTGTGTGGGGATGTCTGTGGGTCACAGAATTCAAGCAGTCATCAAATGCAAAGGATTTACAACCAAGTACTGAATATGATGACTTTATTTATTTTCGATTATGTTCATTTGTGTAATTACTTTTGGTCCCCTAAAATGGGGGGGACTATGTACAAAAAAGACTGTAATTCCTACATCAATCACTGGATTCAATAAACAGATTCAACTTAAGGTCTGTACTTCAGCATCATGTTCATCCTTTCATTTCAAATCCAATGTGCTGGAGTACAGAGCCAAAACAACTAATTGTGTCACTGTCCAAATACTCACGGATAATTTATATGGCCCTGGATATTTCCCTGCTTCTTTAATTATGAAGTGAGTTAAGTTCACAGAATTGTTTGAATCGATCAGTAATGATTGTGGAAAAAAAAGTTGAAAATGATTAAACTTGAACTTCCTTTCTGAGCGAGAAAGAAAAGACATCAGAAAAATCTCGTTGGCAACGAGTGCAGCCATTTTGCCGTTCTCACCTTGGGATAGACACATAATGATAGTTTCCCACAGATGGGGCACGTAGAATGCCCTTTGCTCATGAAAGAAGTGAAACTGTGACTCATGTCTGCCCGGGCACACATGGCGGAGTGGGCACAACTGAACCCTTGAACTCTCGTTTGCGCAGCAGAGTAATTTTCCATGTGAAAAAAACCTCTGACCTCGGTGAAGCCAAGTTCTTCTCTCACGATCCAGGTCCCTTTAAATGCACTTCATCTGCCGGCATTCCTGCAGGCCGCCGGCGTGCTCTGCTCTCACCACTTCACCACAGTCGCCACTGGTCTTAAAGGTGAGTAATCTGTTTTTTTAAATCGCTTTTTACAGTTTTGTTAAGATGGCAGCAATGGATGACTTTTCAATTTAGACTTTTTTTTTTTGTTGACTATTTTTATTTAATTTTTACCAGGAAATAGTCCCATTGAGCTTTTAAAGCATCTCTTTTACAAGGGAGTGCTGGCCAAAATGCCTTAAAATAGAACAAATAAAACAGATAGACACAGCAGAAGAATATAGACATGATACAAACAATTTAGGCTGTAAAACAAGTGCATACAGTGTCCATTGCATCGCCGATAAGCAGCTAAAAAAATTCTAAAGGTGTCAGTGTATTAAGCTGGATTTTCTCTTGTAGCTTCTTCTATGCTGAGGGAGCAGCGTAGCTGAACGCTTTTTCACCAAAAACAGTACACACTTTTGGGACATTAAACAAACTTAAGTCATGTGATCTCAATGCATATGAATTTGTTTTTGTCTCCTCTCATAAAGAACTTAAATACAGTGGGAGCTGACCAAGGAAAGCTTTATAAATCAAAATCAACCAATGATATTACCTACGGGCTGAGAGTTAATGAGTTCGAGAAAATGCAGTCAAAATCATAAACATCATAATAATATTTATTTTGTAAAGGTAAATATTTATTTGTTAACAGGTCAAGCAAAACAGCATATTTATTACAATATGTAGCCATGCAGCTTTTATCTATTTTTACATTTTGTCACATCTGAACTTTTATCATTTTTGTTGCAAAAGCCATGATGATACATTGGTGCCTTGCACATACAAGAGTACAATGCAATTCAAAATCCAGTCGTTACAAATAAAAAGAACTCACATTTCCGCAATGTTTTTCAAGTAAAGCTTTGAGTTACATAGCAATGCGTGTACAGAAGCAAAAGAAAGAAAGAAATGCAAGTAATCAATAAACAAAAGAGAGAATCGGTTTCCTTTGGATGATGGGAGTTTACGAATGCTTGTGAAAAAGCATTTATAATATTCCGTCTGTCATCTTTCTTCAACTTTCTTCACTTCTTTTCTTCAGATTTGTAATATTTTATGCCACACACAAGATATACAATACAGAATAAAATCTTATTAAAACTTGTGTCAACTCATTTATAGTCTATTTTAGTCTTTTTTGAAGCATTCATTATTCCAAGTATTATAAATGTTATATAGTTATAGTTAATGCACAACATTGGTGTTTGTTTTATCCTTAATCCTTTGGAATAATATAGATTTATTTTGATTGTATTTAATTTTTTTGAGTATATTATTTGTACTATCAACTCATTGGTTTGTGACAACACTACTTAAACAGAAACATGCATAAAACTATTTTATAATTATAACTAGCTATAATTATAAAATATGCTTACTCAATTATAAAATGAAAAAGGCAAAATATAATGCAAAACTTTTTCAGCCTGTTCGGATGTTCTTAATGATGTTCATTGGATGTTCTTAATTTCTGAAATACAATAGATTGAAGAAAATTCATTCAGAGTGTTGACATTTTCATAAACATTCAGCTTGCTCGCTAGAGATTTGTTCTGTATTTATTTCTTGTTTATTTTAATTAATTGGTTGACTGTTGTCAGGTTTTTAATACACAAATCAGTAACTAAAGCACAGACGCCCGGAGCAGTATTGTCAGTACAGTACATTTATCTGTCTGAATTAAAATGTGGTAAAAGACGAACGTAAGAATCACAGGACCGTGTTTAGTCTGTATACCACCCGTCTGAGGCTCTCTATGACTAATCACGCACGGATGCAGATGTTTCCCTATCTCCTGAAATGAGTGATTAAACAAACCCAGACTTCATGACTTGATAACTTCTTATATCATGAAAATATTTCTGCCGTTGGTTGCGGTTGGCTCAGGGTGGAGGTGCACTCTCAGAAATAAAGGTACAAAAAGTACAAATGCTGTACAAGGTACAAGTTTCTGGGTCGGTGTCCTGTACGACGATAAAATAGTTCCCCTAGCCACCGATATACGTAATTAAATTTTTGCTCGGAACTCATTTAGACCCAAAGAGAACATGACTGTATTTTCAGGGCACAGGTGGGAAATGTGAATGGACGAATGTCCCTCGGCTTTCTCGTTATCTCTGAGAGTGTGGGGCGGGGGCGGAGGGCTTCTGGCTTCAGTCGGACTGAGTGACGGAGAACAGGCTGCCGGGGGCGGAGGTGAACCCGGAGCCGGTGTCGGAGGTTCCGTAGGGGGACGCGACCCGCCCCCGACGGGGGCCCAGCGCCCCGGGACATCCCCGGCAGAGCTCCCGGGCCCGCCTGCGGAAGTTCTGGTCCAGCAGCAGGTAGATGGCGGGGTTGGCGCAGCTGTTGAAGAAGGCCAAACAGGAGGAGAGGACGAGCCCGCGGGTCAGCAGGGCCTCCGGGCCGCACGGCAGGAGCACGCCCCGCATCCGCACGGCGATCACGGCCGTCTTGAAGACGTTGAAGGGCAGCCAGGAGAGCAGGAAGGCCGCCACGATGGCGAAGACGATCCGGAGCGAGGTCCGGCGCCGCGCCTCCGTCTGGGCCTTGCCCGCCCCGGCCCGCCGGCCCAGGCGCGACAGCAGGGACCCGTAGCAGAACAGGAGCACCGCCACGGGCAGCACGAACGTGAGGAGGAGGGACACCAGGCACAGGCCCTGTAGGACGGGGGACTCGATGTCCTCCAGGCAGAAGGCCCCCCCGGCCTCGTCCAGCTCCACCGCGCGGCGGTAGTGCAGGGCGGGGGCCCCCAGGGCCAGCGACAGGGCCCACACGGCCCCGCAGGCCAGCCGCACGCAACGCGGCGTGCGCAGCGCGCGGGAGTCCAGCGTGCGCACCACGGCCAGGTAGCGGTCGGCGCTCATGCAGGTGAGGAGGAAGACGTTGGAGAAGCGGTTGACGGTGATGACGTAGCTGCTGAGGCGGCACAGCAGGTCGCCGAACGGCCAGCGGTCGTCCAGCAGGGCCGACACGGCCCACAGAGGCAGCGTGCAGGTGAAGACCAGGTCCGCCGCCGCCAGGTTCACGATGAACGTGTCCACCCGCCGGCCCGCGCCCCTGCGCTTGGACCGCACCACCGCCACCACGAAGACGTTCCCCACCGCGCCGGCCAGGAACACCAGCAGGTAGAGAGCGGGGAGGTAGACGTTGGACCAGGGGAGGCTCGTGGGGGGGCAGTGCTCCAGGGGAATCAGGTAGTCGTAGGCTGAGATGTTGAAATCGTAGTAGTCCATTGTGGGGAACGCTGTAGAGTCCTCCTGAACTGTTGGCTCTGTGTACATAGCCCCGGCTTTCAGACACAAAATGTATATTGTGCCAGATAGTATCACTTGTATAAATACTCCCCCCCCCCCCCTCTCTCTCTCTCTCTTTCTCTCTGAGATAGTGGTGGCTGTCTTCCTGTTTCTCTGTGTATGTACACCACCCTGGTGAAGTCTCTGTATGTAGATCACGCTGGTGAAGGCAAGTGAACATCGAGATTATGAAATGTGCTCTTGTGTGATATGACAATATCTTCAATGCCCCTTCCTTGTTCTGACCAAAATATCAGATAAACGTGAAATCTTAAATGTCCAAACGTTTGTGTTTTAATGGCAGTTTGTGAGCAGTTCTTTCATTGATGAGTATTTTCATGAGTATTATTAATTTATTTACTGTTGGTTATCAACCCTCTATTGCACTCATTTTGGTTTCACAATGATGTTCTACCCCATTTATTGGATTATTACATTTCATTATTATATTATAAATTGTATCCATGATAATTTACTTCTAAATATATTGTGTGCTGTGCGATTCGGATATTAAAGCATGAAAGTCACGCATTTTCTGGAAATATATTTAATTAAATTATTTCAATTTAATAAAGGACTAAAATAAGGAATGAAATTTAAGAAGTGAGGCGTGAAGAGAGAAGCAATGGGAAGAAAATTGCTTAAATCTTTTTTTCAAGTTTTCATTTTAAAATTAAAACTTTTTTAGACACTAGTAAAATTCATGTAGGTTACTGACAATTTTATTATTGGATCTGTTTAATATCCAATAATATTATGAGCAAAATTTCACCAGCATTTAAGTGTAGATTTCAACTATAATTTATTTGACATAGACCAGCCCTCCAATATACAACAATACTGTCAGCTGTTGCCAGTCATATTTACTTGAGGCTACCTTACTGTTTTGTTATGGATTTTTATTCGTAGTATCATTTTGAATTTGAAAACCACCAATTGTAGGTTATAGTTTATGCACAAGGCAGTAACAGAGGTTACAGTTGTTTTTGTGAGAATGATGCTGGTGCAGTCATACAGGAAATGAGAGGAAAATAAGGTATGCCAAAGGTTCATTTCAGACCATGCACTTCTGTCCACATTTACGACATAAACAAAACTTTTACAAATATTTTTTTTATGTGTGATTGCCCACACAGGTGTGGCAAATAATTGCTTGATTTAGAGAGTGAAGAAATTGAGATGCATTGCAAATGTTTTTATTATGTTTTTTATACATTTGGATTATTATGCATAACATATATATTTTTTTAATTGTACTGTATAAACTTTGGATTTAGATTTCAGGCTCATCACGGTGAGCCACTATCAAAATCATGTTTCTTGAATAGAAATGAAAATAATTGTCGTCTTCATCTTGCCCAATGACCAGTCCATTGAGAAATGAACAGACACCAGTTTCTGGGCTGCAGTTGTACTTTCGATGTGAACATTTTTAGTTGAAGTTAATTTTGTACTCCCTGAGAATGAACAACCACAAGTTTATTAACACGCAAGAGGAATAGAGTAGTTTCAAATAAAGTGGTGTTGCCTGGGTTACATACCACACTTGGTTTGTACACAAACCAAAAGAAAAGTACACTTAAAAAAACTGGACTGAGAACCACATGTTTGTTTGTTCTGATCAGGAGATGATTACCAGGATAGTTTGGACTATGTCCAGAACTTGAACCTAATACATCAACACAATAAACATCTAGGGTGACATTGGCTCAGGGGGTAAGAGCAGTCCTCTGACAGTTGGGGAGTTGTCAGTTTGGTCCCACCCTGGGTGTGTCGAAGTGTCCCTGAGCAAAACACCTAACCCTCAAATGCTCCTGACGAGCTGGTTGGTGCCTTGCATGGCAGCCAATCGCTGTTGGTGTGTGAGTGTGTGCATAAATGGGTGATTGAGCAGCATCAATTGTACGGCGCGCTTTGGATAAATGCGCTGTATAAATGCAGATATTTACCATTTACATTTACTCAAGAATGTCAAAACATGCAAATAACCAAGCCTATACATTCACCATTACTTTGATTATTTCCTCCAGTGCACATATTCTGCACAACCCCATACATGACCAGTCACACTGAAACTACTCTTTGTGTGACCAATGAAAGGAGCTTCTAGAGCGTGTTGGGTTTCATTTAACATCCATTCAGCCGTTCATTTTTACACAGCTCGGCCTAAAGGAACACCTAAAGGACCAAATCTGTGTCGTGCAATATGAAAAGCTTGCTTGTGGTTTCATCACGAGTGTATGCAGCGGAAAATGAAAAAAAGTTTTGAAATGTGGGCCGCTGCTGAGGGAGGATCCAGCTGGGTGCACCAGGCCGCGTCGTCTGACAGGAACTCACACGTGATTCTGAGGATGCGCTGCGGGATCTCTGTTTGAGCACAGGGATCTCTGTTCCCTGTTTGAGCACAGGGATCTCTGTTCCCTGTTTGAGCGCAGGGATCTCCTCGCTGGGCCTGCTGCCTGTGTGTGTGTGTGTGTGAGAGTGTGTGTGTGTGAGAGTGTGAGAGAGTGTGTGTGTGAGAGTGTGTGAGAGTGTGTGTGTGTATGTGTGTGTGTGTGGGTGTACATACGTGTGTGTATATATCTGCATGTGTGTGAGTATGTGCCTGTGCATGTGTGTGATATCTGTCTGAGTGTTTGTGTGTGTGCATGAGTGTGTGTGCCTCTGTGTCTGTATGTGTGTGTATGTATCTGTTTTTGTGTGTGCACGTGTGGGTATGTGTGTGCGCAGACACAGACACACACTCACATACACAGACACACTCACACAGACACACATAGAGACACACTCACACACACACTCACAGACACACACACACACACTCACACACACAGACACACTCACACAGACACACATAGAGACACACTCATACACACACTCACAGACACACTCACACAGACACACACACACACACACACACACACACACACACACTGCACTGTGAGTTGGCACATTGGTCCCCCGGAGAAGCAGCCTCTTCTCGGTAGCCTGTATGTGTTCAGGTGGTGTGGTAAAACATTCTTTCTATTCGTTCATATTTTTCAGCTCTGCAGTGTTTCAGCCACGGACCATCACACAGGAAGTGGAGGCAGGGAGCTGTGACCCGCCCCACCAGCACGGTGACAAACACAATCACGTCACCCCGCGCTGAATATCGCACCACGCTTAGCATGTTTTGCTGAAGGCTTATCACAGTGGTCCCGGGCAAACATCTGTGTGATGAAAAACAAACAAAACTGTTTGCCGTCTGTAGCGCTGCAAGATGACTGGTTCAGATTGACAGAATGCTGGCGATACTGTACTGTATCACATGAGGATGTGTGAACAGGTGCCACACTAACATGTCTAGAAGCCAAAGATGACTAGACACTTAAAAACATCATGCAAATGTGCTACAAATCAAAGCCACTGTGCTTTTGAATTCTAAGGCAACCCAAGTACTATGGATGATTGTTGTAGCTTTCTTAAGCAAATGCTGAGAATCAAATTAAATTATTGTTTTCCATTGGATAAATTACCCCCCCAGTGACCACTATTTCGTACACCTGTACACCAGCTCATAAATTCATTCATTCATTCATTCATTCATTCATTCATTATCCTAACCTGCTTATCCTGAACAGGGTTGCAGGGGGGCTGGAGCCTATCCCAGCATACATTGGGCGAAAGCCGCTTCTACTCAACTTTCTTCTTTCTTTTCTAACAACAACCTGCTAGACCCCCATCAGTCTGGCTTCAGATTGGGCCACTCGAAAGAGACTGCGCTCCTCTCCGTCAGTGAGTCACTCCATGCCGCACGAGCAGCCTCCCTCTCCTCTGTCCTCATTCTTCTAGATCTCTCTGCTGCCTTCGATACTGTGGATCACTCCATCCTCCTGTCTGCCCTGTCAGCAACGGGCATCTGTGGCACAGCCCTGGACTGGATTGAGTCCTACCTCTCTGGTCGCTCCTTCCAGGTTGCCTGGGCTTGTTCGGTATCGACACCTCGGCCCCTCGCCACAGGAGTTCCCCAGGGCTCAGTCCTAGGCCCGCTTCTTTTTTCTCTTTACACTCGCTCCCTTGGCCCTGTGATCACTGCACATGGGCTATCCTACCACTACTACGCGGACGATACCCAACTCTTCGTCTCGTTCCCGCTGTCTGATACGCAGGTTTCAGCCCGTATCTCTGCTTGCCTGAGGGACATCCAGAGCTGGATGGACAACCACCATCTAAAGCTCAACCCAGGCAAGACTGAAATGATATTCATCCCTGCTAAATGCTAAAACCTCTCCCCATCTGGATCTCTCCATTTCCCTTGGGGATACCACACTCACGCCGTCACCCAGTGCAAGGAACCTCGGCGTGGTGATGGACAGCAGACTGTCCCTGTCCGAGAACATTGCGGCGGTGACCCGGTCTTGCAGGTTCTTCCTATACAATATACGGAGAATCCGCCCCTTTCTCACCCCCTACTCGACCCAGCTCCTGGTCCAAGCGATGGTTCTGTCCCGCCTGGACTACTGCAATTCCCTCTTGGCTGGCCTCCCAGCGTCTGCCATCAGACCCCTCCAACTCATCCAGAATGCAGCAGCTCGTCTGGTCTTCAACCTTCCCAAATACTCACACGTCACCCCCCTGCTTACTTCCCTCCACTGGCTGCCTGTCATGGCTCACATCAAATTCAAAACATTGGTGCTAGCCTTCCAAGCAGTTAAAGGGTCTTCCCCAGCTTATCTACAAAAAATCATCAGACCCTACACCCCTGCCAGACCTCTTCGTTCAGCCTCCACAGGCCGCTTGGCACCTCCCCCTCTCCGAACCTCCACATCCTCCTACTGTCTGTTCTGGCTCCACGGTGGTGGAACAAACTCCCCGTTGAGGTCAGAACTGTAGAATCTCTCCCCACCTTCAAGCGCAAGCTGAAGACACACCTCTTCAAGCAGCACCTCTCCCCATCCCTCCCTACCTCCCTGTGAACCTTAATTGTTGTCTCTGTGACGTGCTTTGTGTATCGGTATTTTTAGTTGGCTAGGTAAGCAGTGTTTGGATAACTTTGGTCACTTTTGCTCTGTTTCTTTGTTTCTTTGTTCTCAAAAAAAATAAAAAAAATAAAAAAGGCCCTCGTCCTTATCTTTGTTGTACAGGTAGCAGTTGAAATTGTACTTCCCTCTAGGGTCTTTCAGTGAACTTATCCCTGGTTATGGGTATGCACTTTGTTGTACGTCGCTCTGGATAAGAGCGTCTGCCAATTGCCAATAATGTAATGTAATGTAATGAAAGGCAGGAATACACCCCGGACAGGTCGTCAGTCCATCGCAGGGCACACACACCATTCACTCACACCTATGGGCAATTTAGACTCTCCAATCAGCCTAACCTGCAAGTCTGTGAGAGGAAACCCACGCAAAAACACGGGGAGAACATGCAAACTCCACACAGAGAGGCCCTGGCCGACGGGGATTCGAACCCAAGACCTCCTTGCTGTGAGGCGGCAGTGCTACCCACTGCACCATCCGTGCCGCCGCCAGCTCATAAACGTTAATATCTAATCAGCCAATCATGTGGCAGCAACACAATGCATAAAAGCATGCAAACGTGGTCGAGTAGTTTGATTGTTGATGCCAGATGGGGTGGTTTGAGTATCTTTGAAACTGCTGATCTCCTGGTATTTTCATGCACAGAAGTTTCAAGAGTTTACAGAGAATGGTGAACAAACCAAAAAAAAAACATCCAGTGAGCAGAAATTCTGTGGGTGAACACGCCTTGTAAATGAGAGGTGGCAGAGGAGAAGGGCCACACTAGTTCAAGCTGACAGGAAGGCGACAATAACTCAAATGACTGCACGTTACAAAGGTGGTATGCAGAAAAGCATCTTTGTACACACACGTTGGATAGGTCACAGCAGCAGAAGACCAATAAGTTAAAAAAGCCTAATAAAGTTGTCACTGAGTGTACATGCATCCTATTTCTCTTTGTAAGATTTACCCCCGTCATAAATGTTTTAGTGTGAATTATTGCAGGCTGAGATTAAAGGTTCTATGTTTCTTATATTAATTCGGAGTGCTGCTAAATGCGCTGAGGTTTAAGAAAAAAACAAAAAAACAAATCTTGCTACACAGACTCCAAACTGCCATTTTCCTGCGGTTACAGCGCGTAAATACAGGCAGACGGCAGCGCTTCTGCCAACATTCGTACCGCTCTAACTGGCCACAGAGACCGCTGTGGCTTGCTTCTGCTCCGCGCTCCCGTTTCAGAGCTGAACAACACGCTTTCAACTTCACTTTGTTTAGTTGGCACCGGTTCCACCCTAGCTTTGATTTTGTAGACGGTACTGCTATGCAATACATTCGCTAACATGAGAATAAACTAACAAAGACATTTTTTTTTTCCTTTTCTGAAAATCTGTTGGCAGGTGTGTCACAGAGGACTGCAGATTCCTCCACAAAGAGGATCAAAGAGGCAGTGCGCTTCTTGAGAGAATCACAAATCACAACCGGCCCAGTGAGCCCACTGACTTCACCGGCCAACTCTCCCTTTCCATCTCAGGGTAAACCGTGTACAGTATGTTGTTCCACAGTGGTTTTATCAGGTTGTGCATATAAAACTACCGACAGCTCATTAACGATCTCTCCATCTATCTGTCATGTCACCAAGTGCTCTCGAATTACACAAATTAATCAGCATGATTTCATGCGTCACCACGATTACATTCCGATTTTTTTTTACACTTTTGTGCCCAGTCATAGCGTTGCCGGTTCGAACCCCCGCCCGGGCTGTGTCGAAGTGTCCCTGAGCAAGACACCTAACCCCCAAATGCTCCTGACGAGCTGGTCGGCGCCTTGCATGGCAGCCAATCGCCGTTGGGGTGTGAGTGTGTGTATGAATGGGTGAATGAGAAGCATCAATTGTACAGAGCTTTGGATAAAGGCGCTATATAAATGCCAACCATTTACCAGTTACCATTTACTGTGCTGTGTGCCTGTTCACTGTGCTGTGTGCTCTCATGGTGCCCGTTCACTGTGCTGCGTGCTTCGTTCACTGAGTTGTGTTCCCTGTTCACTGTGCTGTGTGCTTCGTTTACTGTGTTGTGTTCCTTGTTCACTGTGCTGTGTGCCTGTTCACTGTGTTGTGTTCCTTGTTCACTGTGCTGTGTGCCTTCATGGGGCACCTAGCCCTGGGGCACCTCTTCTGCAGCACAATGCGAAAATAAAAATAAAATATTTTTTGCTAGCATAGCTTCTTCAAAACAGCATTCTCCCTTGCCTTGAATCTTTTGTGGTGTACCATATGCAAGTTTTCTACTTGATGTTTTCATATTTTAAAATGAAACTTCAAAAATGAAAGTTCTTGTGACTGTGTGAACCTTGGAAAACATTATATGACATTAGGCGCAGTACCTGGCCAAATCTTTTCATTCGACACTAAACAGAATTACCTCATTTTATTAAAATATTTTTTTTTGTCTTTGTGTGCATTGAAAAAAGTAAAAAAAACAAACAAAAAAAAAACAACAGACCTGGATGACCTCTGTGAGCACTGCTTTCTGCTCTCAAAACTCTTATTGCATCATTAATATTATTAATAGCTCTTATTTCATCAGCCCGAAAAAGAGTAATATGTGTTTTGCACACAGCAGAAATATAGGATGTTGTTTACTGCATCTCAGCAGCCTTTCCACTCTAATCACCCAAAGCTTTGTGGTCACAGCCTAATCGCAGGAGGAAGAGGAAGCAGTCGCTCCAGGTGCGTCCCAATACACAAATAACGTATCCTCCTTTACTTTCCTTCACTGCCACCTCGTCTCCTACCACCAAGTGCGGGCGGAGAAGACGTGTGGAGGGAAGGAGGATCATCTAACACACCAAACCCCAGTAACAACTAAAAGGTGACATCTTACCTGAAGATGCACCAATACTCTGTACAATCCACAAATCCAGACAGAGGATAAGCAGGTCCGGAGGCACTCAGGAGCTCTCCTGTCCCAGACGTGGCCCCAGAGCAACAGCCTCCGCTCCTCCAGGGAGAGCTTCGGCTGCAAGGAGAGCTTCAGCAGCCAGACCAGACCAGGCCAGACCCAGACCCCCTCACTGAAATCAGATTACCCGGCTAATTTGGGGATTCATGTTCGGGAGGAACCAGATGGTGCCACAGATTACTGGGCGTATAGAGACGGGGATGTGCAGACGGGGATATCCTCAAACACAGTGCTGCAGCTCCACCAGGCTCCTCTTCATAAGCACTGCATTTTCATCTTATAAGAATAATAATAATAATATTAATAAGATGAAAGCTCAAAGTGCATTCAGCACTAAGATCAAATCAAATTCCAAAGAATTCCAAAGAATGAAGACGAGACATTGTAAATAAAAATAATTCACAGACGACTGAGGTTCAAACTAAAAAAATGAGATGATAAAGCCAATTCCTCTGCCTAAATAAAAGAAGAATATTGTCGATGTAAGCATCGGGCCTTTGTTGTCTGGTTACCAGTATAAAACCTGCCCAAAAGGTGCTAAGCCTGAAACACAATGGGGTAGCTGAGCCTGAAGCACAATGGGTGTTGGGCTCAAAGGTAAACAGGATATTTACTGAGATACAGGAGCTCCATGAGAGCTACACTCTGGACACTTTAAATGGTAAAAATGGTAAATGGTTGGAATTTATATAGCGCCTTCATCCAAAGCGCCGTACAATTGATGCTTCTCATTCACCCATTCATACACACACTCACACACTGATGGCGATTGGCTGCCATGCAAGGCACCAACCAGCTCGTCAGGAGCATTAGGGGGTTAGGTGTCTTGCTCAGAGACACTTTGACACAGCCCAGGTGGGGGATCAAACCAGCAACCCTCCGACTGCTAGACGACTGCTCTTACTGCCTGAACCATGTCGTCCCCAACTTTAGATGTCGTTCTCTAGGAAAGCGCAGACCAGTGGGGAATAAAAGCCCCTTCAACATTTGAAGACAAACATTTGAAGGCAAACAAAATGGTAGGAATGCAGCCCATGCAGCATTGCTATTACAAAAAAAATTGAAATTGCAAACTGCGCTGAGAATATACCTGCTACTCAGATCACTCAAAGTCATAGATAAAGGCTATAGTCAACATAACCAGACCAAGTCAGAAGCTCCATATGGTTTGTCTTTTTACAGGTTTTCCCCAACTTATTTTATGTCATGTCTGGAATGAACTGGACATTTAACCTTACATTACATTAAACATATGCAGAGCAACTTGTACAACTTTTGACACAGTATCAATTTATACATCTGGATGTTTACGATAGAATATTTACTCATCTAGGTTAAGTACCTGGCTCAAGTGTTATAATAATAATAATATTATTATTAATAATTTCTTAAAGTGACTTACAGTTGATGAGACTAAGCAGTCCCCTCAAGACTCAAGGGCCCAACAGCTGTGTGGATCTTAACGTGGCTACACTGGGGCTTGAACCGGCAACAGTCTGGGTTCCAATCAAGTTCTCTAACCATTAAACTACCCTGCCACCCATAGCTAATTTTGGAGAAGGAAATTCTAAATTCCTCTCATTAATTTTTTATTGCTGCCAAACTTCCCTGATTACATTGCTTTCGCTCAAACCACACTCCCTCTTTACGCCTTCTGGTACAGCACGTGACTCTGTGCACTTGTAGCACAGTGTTGTTACTGTGGTGGGCCATAATTGCAGGGCGACACCCCAACGCACAACTATAAACGCTCACAACGGCGGCCACAGTCAGGTGAGAGCGTCGTCAATCTGGGCTTTCTGGCATCGTTTGGTTTTGACTAAGCGGGTACGCATGCGCACAATTGTTCTTGTATTGTTTTTCGATGCTCGACTGCCCACCCTGGGTTTACTGTTTACTGTTGCAATGCTAGCTAGAGCAATGTTGCAGCCGTAAAATGAAGGCGTGAAAGAAGTGGACATAGAACATAGTGGAACATAAGCAAATTGCGACGATGACGAATGGTATGCTTTGTAACATGTTTAACAACATGTCTTGAAGCATTCAGAGTCTTCATTTGTGAAGTAGCACGCAGCTAACTCGCCAACTTTAACAAGACCACTGGCTAGCGTTGTGAATGAGTTGGATAGCTCTAGGTAGCGAGGTAGATTTGCTACATTTGGTATTTTTCATACGTGGCTCAGTTGGAAGACAGATTGGGCATTATAATTTATCTGTTACTTAGCTACTTGATCTGTCTGTACTTATTGTGTTTTATTTGCTATTTTAAGATGCAAGTAATGAATTCGAGTGGAGTATTCTGCTTGCTAACAAAACTGCTAGCTAGTGCTAGCTTCTTCCTCGCACTAGGCACGATTTCATTATTTTGCTTAAATGCCATGTTTTAAGTACACAATGTCATGTATGAAATCTGTGTTTGAGAGTGTTCATTGTGTGGTTACGTTGTTTTAAGACAACCAGCGTTGTAAGCAATATTAAGTCGGCATGTTGACATCTAACTTAGTCAACTAACCAACCCCGTCGTCGCGAGAACCTGAAGTACGATGCTTGTCATCATGTGAGTAATTTCCCTCGGCAGTGTCATTTCAAGCTTGCATTATGAGAACACTAAATGTGAGGTTAATTTAACCATGTTTAATGAAACGATGAGATCAAGTGAAGGTGTGGGTTTTTTATGTCTGAGAAATCGGTAACCATTGCCTTGAATCCTACGCTTGTCGGTGAAATAGTAAGAACTTAGAAAGTCTCACTTTTTTCTTCTTTTTTTTTTTACTGTAACTACACCGGGAAAGTAACGCCTACCGCCGTCTGCAGAACAGGTTTCAGGTGCATTCCAAAGAAACGCGGAAGGAAGCGCACATTCACACGCCCGAAACTTGCTACCATTTCGGTTAGATGGTCGATTGAACTGCTTGATAAGCAGGGGTGCAAAGTCCAGGGGTCAGAACGTAAAGGTCCTGCCATGTGTTTCTTCCATCCATTACAAATTAGTGTGCAAATCCAGGCGATTGGAACATAATACTGCATTTTTACTTTCTGAACTTCTGATTTTTCACCTCTGCTGATAATATAGTAGTTCAGAGGGCAAGATAAATTCCATATTACATTGCATTACAGTTGCTTGGCAGACTCTCTTCTCCAGAGAAATGTACAGCAGTGGGTCCAGTGAACGATGCAGGCGTTGTTGAAGATGTGTTTGAAAGCGCGAGCGTGTCTCCTTTGTCGGCAGTGTACTCCTTTGACGGCATCCTGGTGTTCGGGCTGCTGTTCATCTGCACCTGTGCGTACCTGAAGAAAGTCCCGCGCATGAACGCCTGGCTGCTGTCGGAGAAGAGGGGTGTGTGGGGAGTTTTCTACAAAGGTAGGAATCACACACACACACACACACACACACACACACACGCCTGCTCGGGGCTCTGCCACTGTGCTGGAGCCCCCGGTCTGGAGTCTGATCCTGAGAGAGAGAGGGAAAGGGAAAGAGGGCTGAAGAGGGAGGGAGAGAGAGAGAGAGGGCTGAAGAGTGAGTGAGTGAGTGAGTGAGTGAGTGAGTGAGTGAGTGAGAGAGTGAGAGAGTGAGAGAGTGAGAGAGAGAGAGAGAGAGAGAATCCTCTCCCTTAATACAGACTCCTCTTCCTGTAGTGCTGTTCTGCTGTTGGACGAGTGTATGGGTTAGCATTACTGTGTTACTGATAATATAATATATTTGATTTATAATATATTTGATTTATATAGTGATTTTTTTCAAACCCAAGGACATTTTACATCTACATTTTACAGGATAAAACGATATCCAACAGAAAACAATAAGAATACAGAGATACCAGAAAAAAGTGACTTGATAAATACATAAATTACTGAAATGAATGAAAAGCAAAACTAAGCAGCGGAAACAAAGAAAAAGGAAATAAAAAATGAAAGTAGGAAAGTGGGAGGGAGGGGAATATAGTTGAGGTCGGTTTTTAAGCAGGATTTGAACGCTGGTGCAGTAGTGGAGATGTCGGGGCTGTGGGTTCCAGGGTTTGGGGGCCATAGATAGTCTGGTTTTGGGGACCACAAGTAAATGCTAAATTCTAAATGGTAAAAAGTCCAGTGCCAGAAGGTCTGAGGGTATAGGTTAGGTTAGTGCAGAGGTCACCAACCCTGGGCCTGGAGAGCTACAGGGTCTGCTGGTCTGGTTTTTGTTTTCACCTTAAAATCAGCACCCTGTTGAGACCCAGGTAACCAGGTGAGGTGATTTAGCTGTGTAATCATCTGCTCTAATTGATTAATTAAGTGCAGAGCAACAGCGAAAACCAGCAGACACAGTAGCTCTCAAGGACCAGGGTTGGTGACCTCTGGGTTAGTGTGTTCCTGGTTACAGGTTAGCAGTAATGTGTTCCTGGTTACAGGTTAGCAGTAATGTGTTCCTGGTTGCAGGTTAGCAGTAATGTGTTCCTGGTTACAGGTTAGCAGTAATGTGTTCCTGGTTACAGGTTAGCAGTAATGTGTTCCTGGTTGCAGGTTAGCAGTAATGTGTTCCTGGTTGCAGGTTAGCAGTAATGTGTTCCTGGTTACAGGTTAGCAGTAATGTGTTCCTGGTAGCAGGTTAGCATTCTCACACGTTCCCCTCTTGTCCCTCCCAGCGGCGGTGATTGGCACTCGGCTTCACGCGGCCGTGGCGCTGTGCTGCGTGTCCATGGCCTTCTACGTGCTCTTCATAAAGTGACGGACAGCGGGCGGCCCTCACAGGCAGTGTGGACAGCATGTGTGCGCACGCCCAGTGCGGCAGTGCACCCGTACAGGACAGACGAGCGCTGCCCTCTGCTGGCCGAAGAGTGCGCCTGCATCCTCTGAAACTTCTCGAGGCCACCTGACACATCGTGGATTTCCTGTTTTTATAGAACATAGAAAAACACCTGCCCTTATGCAGGTAGTTTCCTAATTGTTTACACTGCGGGTATAGTGGTGATGGGGTAAGTATATGTGGTAAGGTTAAACAAAAGTAAACCACTTAAGTACTTTACGGGCAATAAATATAAATATGTATTTTGACCAGTGATTTTACGTTGAAAATGTGACATTGTCTGAAGTACTTTTGGTGTCAAAGGTGTTACATGGACAAAATACAACTTGCAACCAAATCACTTTTAGTTTGCTGTTGGGGCTCCCTTTTTCAATTCATATAATAACAAAATGAGCGATATCACTGGTGGAAATGGGTTGGGCATTTGGGTTTAGTTGGCACTGCATGAGTCTACTGAAAACAGAGGATTCTCGGGGACTTCTCGGTGTCTGTCAGAATGTGTCTGTCGGGAATATCCGATGACTTTAGCGGTGCAGCTGCTGCTCGTTTTCGCGGTATGCGTGCGTGTTTCGCGGTATGCGTGCGCGGGCGCCACCATTTTAAGAGTCCTGAGGGAACTACGTGACGGGCGGGTGCAGGAATGTAAGAATGGGAAATATGAAGTATGTCTATTGCTGCGTGGCGAGAGCATATTAAAAACATGGTTATTGGTGACAGTCCGACTTAATGTTCTGTGTAATTCTGTTTTCACCTTAAACGTACACTCCTAACTCCCTGCTCAGTCAGCATTACTGATAGTGTGTGTGTGAGTGTGAGTGTGAGTGAGAACGTGTGTGTGTGTGTATATATGTATGTGTGTGTGTGTTCTTAAAACCCCGTTAGGGTTCTGGCACAAGGTTGCAGGGAGGGAAAGGCCTGGTTTGTCGTAAGCTCAGTTTCTTTATTTATTTGCGGTTAGGTCTCAGCGGTGTCCTGGGTTGCTGTTGTAGCACCCATGCCCAGCACTGTGGCTGAAGCTTCAGCTCTCCTCTGATGCAGCCATTGGCCAATCAGTGACGTTTTCCCACACGACGGGCCCACTGATTGGATGGAGAGGGTGGGGGAAGCCTATGGGCTGTAACAGGTACTGCGCATGTCGAGGGCAGAAGAGCTGACTGCCCATGAATTCAGTGTAGAGACGCCAGGTGATCTAACAACCAAAGAACAACCAGATCGGTCCATTTTTTTTTGTGATCATAAGTCTCATTATGTGTCGCAGTTTGTGAAGCAATGGATGTTTTTGTTTTTTTATTAAAAAAATAAAAAATGTGCATATTATATTACGCATTGCATATTTTCACAATCTGCTTTTGATTGTTTCTTGATTGTTAATCAAGGTTCAGGGAAGCTTAATTTTGTCTTCAGAAGTCTAATATTCCCCATCCCGTTTACTGGGAGCTCCAGTGTTTTGCCCTCGACATGCGCAGTGGCGTCTCGCATCCAGGGCTGCTCAAGGCGGGCCTGCCTGTCCAGTAATATGCATGTCTGTGTACTGAGCTCTGATTGGAGGAGAGGCACGTCAATCACAGAAACGGGTAGCCTGTGGACATGTGCTGCATTTGTGGGAGGAGCTAATGGAACGGTAACCGCAACCTAAGATAGGCTGGTGAACTTAAACTCACCCTACCCCCCCCCCCCCCCCCCCAACTGGGTCAAAGGTCATGTGGGTGATGTCATCATCCGTACCCTTTTTTTGGACGCGTCTCATCTCAGATTGTTCACACTTGATCGAGTCTGTTTCCCATCCCTGGTTTTGCTGGTTTTATCAGAGCAATACTATGAATCCCGACATTACTCCCTAAACCTCTGTCTGTGTGCTACTGTGGGCGGATACACTAACGCGCAGTGGTGAGCTGGCTTTGCTCTCACCTTTCACACTGCAGTGGAAAATATTTATTTTCCACGTCTGAGGAAACCACACTGAGTCTCTTTTTTGCTGGTACATGAACAGTAACCAGTCGGTACCATCTCTATGTCCGGTTCGATTGCAGTCAGGAAGCCCATTGGAAGTCGAGAGGTGCAGCTTCATCATGTTGGAGGAGTGTGTTAAATGAGGAAGCCCGTTCTGTATGCAATATTATATGTATGACTGTACAGTTGTTGATGTTGTATTGAAATGGATATTTATACCGGTTCTTGTCAATCTTGTTGAGATTATGATGGATATGCATAAATATTATTATTATGATGATATGCATATATGTTCATTCATTTCTTTCTCCCTGTCGTCCAGCTTCTGTAAAATAGTTTGTGAACACACTCTGTTATCTCCATTAAAATGAAGTGAATCTGCTCTGTGGCGTGTTTACCTCTTCATGAGCAACAGCACTGACGCTGTGTCAACATTTCATTTTATTCAGTTGTGGGGCGTTAACTTTGAAAGCCATTATTGCTGATCACGATTAAATGAGTGTGCTTGATTCAACCTCATTAAAATAAATAACTATGTAATAATGTTGAACAAGGGTGTACCTGATCAGTTTGAAGCATGTTGAGTTTGTGATTACAGGCGGCATTACAGTATGCCTTGTGAAAAGTGCGCTGCCATGTAGGATGTTTAATTAAATCTGAAAGCATGATTAGTATAGTATTAATTCTCCTTCACTGATTAGTATTAGTATAAATGCTCCTTTACGGAGAAAACAGAACAATGTGGTTGGAGACATACCCACATCTCCTGATGCACTGAACCCTTCCTCATGATGAATTTTAACTAATGGAGCCATTTTCACACAAATATTACAGGCTTATGATGACTATGTCACTATGGAAGTGTCCAAGCACAATTCATTCAAAGGTCAATGTTTTGAAGGTGGGCTTCTGTGAATTTCTGCTGTGGGTGTTAGGGGAGAATAAAACTTTCAGATGCCTTAGCAGAAATATTATGTTACCAAGGTCTTACTAATAAGCAGTATAGCAAGCATTCTGTTGTCAAGAGACTTTTCCACAGAGAGCAAAAAGCAGGGCCGATGAACAGCGCTTGGATCGTGGGTTTGGATCAGACGTTTGTCCGTGTGTTTTTGCGGACCTTCCTGAATTATTCCACAAGGTGGCAGTGTGTTTGACCCTGCAAGCCTGCAACCCCCTTTTGTTTGTAATGACATCATCGCCAACTGAAAAATGGTACAGTTTTATTTCACATTTTACATTATTGTACTGTTCTTAAATTTACTATGATGTCTGTGGCATGGTAGAGAGCTTTGGAATGTTAAACATTTACTGATTATAGAAATAAATAAATCAAATGTATTTTAAGTACAAAAAGGGACCACATATTTAAATAGTGTAATTAAAACAGTATACACTACCGAACTACCTGCAATAGACAACGCAAAAAATGAGTACACGCAACTGAACGCACCAGCTGGGTTGGGTTGTTATGCGAACGAAAGGTGTTTATTGCAAACTGGCTGCGCTGCTCGTTCTCACACTCAGTTCACGCGAGACTTGGGAGGGTTTGGGAACGCAGTGCAGGAAGAATCGTGCGCTGGGGAAACCCACGGCGGACGCTGCTCATTCCCAATTTACGCTTCCAAATGAAAGATTCCTCTTTGTGCGCTGAGACTCAAACTGCACACGGATCCACGACGGAGCTGCACATTTGTACCGGATCAAGCTCTCACATCGACCACGTCTGAGATCGTCTTTATTTATTGATATTGCCATCGCCATAGCCAGCTACTCCCATTGACAAAGGACGATAACTTGTTAACAACTTGTTCGCCTGTTTTTTTGCGGGGCTGACTGTTCTGCTGGAATGTCGCAGAAAGAGAGACCTACTTTCTACCGACAGGAGCTCAACAAAACGATATGGGAGGTCCCGGAGCGCTACCAGAGTTTGTCTCCAGTCGGATCTGGTGCCTACGGAACCGTATGGTAAATTACTTTATTTCTGATGTGTTTTAACAGGGTGCACACTTGCATAGTCATTGCCTCAGCAAGTTCACGAAAGCTGGCCCAGACCCAGGCCTGGGGAGGACTATATATATTGTTGCTCAATCATCGCGGCAAAGAACTCTGCGAGGGCCGGGAGTGACTGCCGTGGAACTGGCTAGATAACACTAATGGGTAGTAGTTCGCTAACCGGCGAAAACAATGATGCATTTGTTTAGTGAATGTTGGATATGTTTAGTTTTTACAGAAATCGCACAGTGCACAGATGACAAATTAGCAAGAGCATGTTGTTCGGATTCGCAGATCTTGCTTGACTTCGATGGCCAGCTATCTTGCGAATCACACAACGTGGACGCGGGGGCTGTTTCAAACGTATCGATGGGTCCGCTTTAGCGAGCTAGCTAATAACAGTAGCAAAGTTTATTTACAAATTCTTGCAGTACATTGCCAAATTGCCTTCAATAAAATGTTGCTGTGCATGCTTTCTTTGACGAGTTTCAGTTTGGGGGTTTAATCTTAAATTGTTTTGTGAAGACCGCGTAAATTATGCGGAATAATTGCTCCGTTGCTAAAAGGACAAAAGTATCACTGTGAAATTATGAAAAGCATATTCGAGTAAGTCTTAGCACAGCGTTCCCGGGACACGGTTCATTAGTCTAATGTGAGTACAGTTTAGGTCGTTCTGTACAGAACGTTTTAACCTGTAAACAAAACGACGGCGTGTTGTAATATGCACACGGGTTGGTGTCAGCAAGGGCACTCAGTTGTTCGGGCATGAGGCTGCTAAGCTAGAACACGCCATCTCCTTAGTGTTGTACACGACGATTGACAGCCTTGACATTATGACGGACGTCCGTGCCAGATGGTCAATTTATCTGCAGCCGTGGGATGGAATATTTCCCTTGGCTGTGTTTGTGCGTACGTCTTCTCTACAATGTATAGTACGGTTGTGTTTTGCTTTTAAGTGCGTCACGTTTCGTTGTCTTGTTCAACTTAACTGTGCAATCCGCGAAAGTAGGCTAAACGAAGTCTTTAATGCATCTACGACACATTTGCGTTCCTACTTTGTTCTATTGCTTGTGTTTTTATGTGGTTGTGTCTTGTACTCGCGTAGATATGCGCAGATCGTATTAATGGTGGCTTTCAATTCTATGTTGTTCCACTGCAAAATAAAATAAATAAATACAAATAAAAATAACCTTCCCCTGTTCGGAAGAAGGCAACGTCCCGCTGCAGTCATTGTGCATTCTACAGGCATATGTTGATGTAAATCTACCCGATGATGTCACCCCGGTTTTCCTTCTATGACTCATGTCCCAACAAGATTAGGTCCAACTCTCGGACGGACACTTCGGGGTCGGCGTCTTATCCGTGCTGCTTTCAGCGAAGTGACATTCTGCCGAACGTATGAAATGCGGGGAGTTTCTCGGGACTTAAGATGTAGACACAGGATCTTAATTCTCGTCCGTGTTTTGCGCAAGGGCGGCACGTCACATGGAATTATTTAGTAGTGTGGCACTCCCTCGCTCAGCCGTAAGAACATGGGAACCCGTGGGCGTTGACAGATAACCCCCCCCCCTCCTGCGAGCACACAAGCACACAAACGGAATTTTGTTACCTAACTGGCGTGGTGGTTTGTACTTGTGCTTGAGGTATGAGGATCATGTAATTGAAGAAGAAAAAAGGTCAGCGCCATTTTTCTTTCATTAAAAGAGTTTTGAGGATACTTGGGTCATTCTTGTCATTGCAGACAGGGCCCCTGTGTATGCAGGTTTAACTCCAGTCCTGGAGGGCCCCTGTGTATGCAGGTTTAACTCCAGTCCTGGAGGACCGCAGTGTCTCCAGGTTTAACTCCAGTCCTGGAGGGTCGCAGTGTCTGCAGGTTTAACTCCAGTCCTGGAGGGCCTCAGTGTCTGCAGGTTTAACTCCAGTCCTGAAGGGCCGCAGTGTCTGCAGGTTTAACTCCAGTCCTGGAGGGCTGCAGTGTCTGCAGGTTTACCTCCAGTCCTGGAGGGCTGCAGTGTCTGCAGGTTTACCTCCAGTCCTGGAGGGCCACAGTGTCTGCAGGTTTAACTCCAGTCCTGCAGGGCCGCAGTGTCTGCAGGTTTAACTCCAGTCCTGGAGGACCGCAGTGTCTGCAGCTTTAATCCAGTCCTGGAGGGCCGCAGTGTCTGCAGGTTTAACTCCAGTCCTGGAGGGCCGCAGTGTCTGCAGGTTTAACTCCAGTCCTGGAGGGCCGCAGTGTCTGCAGGTTTAACTCCAGTCCTGGAGGACCGCAGCTGTGCTTGGATACGTCTCCTAGATCCCTCCCCATTGTCTGTAATTTCAGTGTGAAATTTCATGAGCGTTAGTATGCTGTAGAGTAGAACACCAGTTTGCTGCTGTTTGAGAAGCCGCAGACACCTGTGGTGAGCTTCCCCCCCCCCCTACGTAGTGATCGCCAATTTAAGTGATGATTTCCAGGGATCGAGGGGATTGCGCTGTAATCCAGCGTTTTGTGTGTCTGCTGTAATCTTCCCGGTGCGTACCCCTGTAATCAGAGGTCCACTGCTCCTTTTGGGAAGAGCTGGATATCCCACTCGCAGAATAACTGGGATAACTCCCGGGATAATTTTCGGGATAACCCCGTGCGCACGGGCCTCCGCAGGAACGTCACTGGGCTGAAATCACTCCTGGAGCTGCAGGTGAGAACAGAACCAGCTCTGCGATCTGGAGAGGGACTGACATGTCTGTAGAGAGGGCACTGAGGTGTCTGTAGAGAGGGGACTGACATGTCTGTAGAGAGGGCACTGAGGTGTCTGTAGAGAGGGCACTGAGGTGTCTGTAGAGAGGACTGACATGTCTGTAGAGAGGGTACTGACATGTCTGTAGAGAGGGCACTGAGGTGTCTGTAGAGAGGGCACTGAGGTGTCTGTAGAGAGGACTGACGTGTCTGTAGAGAGGGCACTGAGGTGTCTGTAGAGAGGGCACTGACGTGTCTGTAGAGAGGGCACTGACGTGTCTGTAGAGAGGGCACTGACGTGTCTGTAGAGAGGGTACTGACGTGTCTGTAGAGAGGGCACTGAGGTGACTGTAGAGAGGGCACTGAGGTGTCTGTAGAGAGGGCACTGACGTGTCTGTAGAGAGGGCACTGAGGTGTCTGTAGAGAGGGCACTGAGGTGTCTGTAGAGAGGGCACTGAGGTGTCTGTAGAGAGGGCACTGAGGTGACTGTAGAGAGGGCACTGAGGTGTCTGTAGAGAGGGCACTGACGTGTCTGTAGAGAGGGCACTGAGCTGTCTGTAGAGAGGGCACTGAGGTGTCTGTAGAGAGGGCACTGAGGTGTCTGTAGAGAGGGCACTGACGTGTCTGTAGAGAGGGCACTGACGTGTCTGTAGAGAGGGCACTGAGCTGTCTGTAGAGAGGGCACTGAGGTGACTGTAGAGAGGGCACTGAGGTGACTGTAGAGAGGGCACTGAGGTGTCTGTAGAGAGGGCACTGAGGTGTCTGTAGAGAGGGCACTGAGGTGTCTGTAGAGAGGGCACTGAGGTGTCTGTAGAGAGGGCACTGAGGTGTCTGTAGAGAGGGCACTGAGGTGTCTGTAGAGAGGGCACTGAGGTGTCTGTAGAGAGGGCACTGAGGTGACTGTAGAGAGGGCACTGAGCTGTCTGTAGAGAGGGTACTGACGTGTCTGTAGAGAGGGCACTGAGGTGTCTGTAGAGAGGGCACTGAGGTGTCTGTAGAGAGGGCACTGACGTGTCTGTAGAGAGGGCACTGAGCTGTCTGTAGAGAGGGCACTGAGGTGTCTGTAGAGAGGGCACTGAGGTGACTGTAGAGAGGGCACTGAGGTGTCTGTTGAGGCACTGAAATGCACACTCATGCTGGTGTGGCCTGTGCCAGTCCTCACCACAACCTGCACATGCCCAGTCAAAGCTCAGAGTGTCACTTCCTGACTGTCAGCTCTCCAACCAATCACATCGCTCGTCTGCGCCCTGTGCGATCCCCTTCACCAAATGCTGTTAGATGCTCAGAACGAGTTCCTGGAACGTTTTAAATTGCATCAAATTAAGATATTCTTCTCCTTCTTTTTGTTGTTAATTATGAAAGACTCTTTTGGGGGAAGGAATGTGAATGATAAGGAAACCTTGAACATTTTATTTCTTTGACGTGCGCATAACGAGGTCTCCAGTTGGAGTGTATCGTTTCTAAGCCTTGCGCCCCAGCTGCTGAAATGGAACGGGCCATCGTAGAGAAAAACACCGAAATAAAGGTGACGTGATCTGGTGGCCAGGAACACGATCAACCGGCTGGGGTTTCGCAGGGCTGCTGCTGTGTGATTGGACATCTCATCCCGGTCGGGCTTGTGCTCGAACGTACCCTCAGGTCCCGGAACCATGTAGGGCACAGGTGTCAAAATCCAGTCCTGGAGGGCCGTAGTGTCTGCTGGTTTTTGGTGTGTTCTGGGTTCATTCAAGTCGTTGATTGGTTAAAGTATCCACATGCCTTTTTCTCAAGGCCTTAATTGGCCTTAATTGGCAGCTGATTGAAAGGAAACCGCAAAAACCCGCAGACACTGCGGCCCCCTGGGGATTCAGTTTGACACCCCTGATGTAGGGCCACTGAATTCTGTACAATTTCATCCAGTTATTATAATTAGCATAATTTTTAAATCGGGGTGGTCCAAAGCCACTAACAGTTGATTTGTCCAAGCAGGAAACAATCCCCCTGTTTATTATTGCCTTGTAGCAAGAGGCTAGTTGATATGGATTCTGGGCCAGGGAACTCTAAAGTGATTCTTGTTGACGTTATTTGTTTGGAGTATTTCCTGGTAGTGTTTGCTGGTGTTGGGATGTAAGGTGCGGTGTTGTATTCGCGCATTAGCTGGCTGCTCCAGCGTTGTGTATCAAGATGTCGGCGCTCTAAGAGTGATGTAACGCGTTCGTGGGAGGAAGTAGGGGGTGGGTGGGGTGTTGTCGTTCTGAAACCAAAAAGCCAGGAAAATGCATCCTGTTGCAGCGGTTCATGTTTTTTGCCCTCAAGCGCTTTTTGGGCATAGCTGGTGAGTACACCTCACCTTCTCTTGAAGCCGTGTCAAAAGAGCATTCTCCTCTAGGTGAGAGAGGCTGCAGTAACTGAGGCGTGTTGTTTTTGTGGTGCCGGTTTTTTTTTCTGTCGGGTGGTCTTCAAAGTGTTTCAAAGCCACGTCACAGTTGCTTTGTCTTCACACCGTGATTCAGCTTGGAGCAGCGAGGCTGTTGAACCTGGGTGTGTTTGGACAGGTTCTGCCTCTATCGTCATAACTGCTTCCCAGTCTTTGTTTTTGGCCTGTTAAAAACCCTGGTGGAGTAAAAAAAAAAAAAAATAAATAAATAAATAAATAGATAGATAGATAGATAAATGTTTTAGATTGTGCAAATCAGGGCTGTCCAACCCTGTTGCTGGAGATCTACCGTCCTGTAGGTTTTCACTCCAACCCTAACAAAGCACACCTCATTCAACAGCTAAAGCAGGGCTGCCCAACCCTGTTCCTGGAGATCTACCGTCCTGTAGGTTTTCACTCCAACCCTAACAGAGCACACCTCATTCAACAGCTAGAGATCTTTATGAGCTACTAATTAGTAGAATCAGATGCGCTAAATTAGTGTTGGAGTGAAAACCTGCAGGGTTGGGCAACAGCTGTAAATGAAACGTGGGAGGATGATCAGGGGCCGGGGTCGCTTCCATTTGAACACATTCCTGCCCTTGCTGTCTTTTCTCAAGGGAGGCATCCTGATTAATTTGGTGACATGCAACCAGCAAACTTAACATCTGATCTGCAAGTGGGGGATAGACGATCAAATTGCACCCCCCCCCCCCCCTTTCATGATTTTGGAACCGAACCCCACTTGGCGTGGCCTCCTTACTCAGCTCATCCTGGCATTTTGGGGGATTCCCTTCTTGACTCAAGGGAAGGGAACATCCGGGAACGCGTCCTATTTGGAACCGAAACCAGCCAGAGTTTTTCCTGGAAATGTTTTCTCTCTAAAGTTCAGCAGGCGGAGATGGGTGGAGGGGGCGGGGTGGGGATCTTCTTGGCGATGGGGCCTGGCTCTTCTGCCTGCTGATTGGCTCTTATGCGTGCTGATTGGCTCTTCTGCGTGCTGATTGGCTATTCTGCGTGCTGACTGGCTCTTCTGCGCGCTGACTGGCTCCTCCCCCTGCCTGGCGCGCTGTTGACCCGGAGCCCGGAGACGTGGTTCTGTGGAAATCCTCGCTGGCCTCTCCCCTCTTGTGTTTGTGCGACGGCGGCTCTGGGTTTGTTATGGCGAGCCCTTTCCGTAAGGGCGGGGCTGTTTGTGTCACTCTGCTGAGGGCCAGAATTGATGGCTCTTTATTTATCCCCGTGGGGAAATTTCAATCTCACAGCAGCAGAGATTAATAGAATAAAAGGAATAAGGGAATAAATAGGGGCAACACAGTTCACAGTTGTGTGTGTCAACGTATGAGAGTTTGAAAGTATAAAAGTGCAAGGTGTCCATAATAATAAATACTACGCGTTTAGTCCATTTAGAGGTGACCAGTGTGTGGGCTTCAGGAACCACCACGGCAGACAGCGTTACACAGACGAATGCCTGAGAGAATAAAGGAGCGTCTGAAGCTGAAAAACTTCCTCCCAGAGCTTCACGTTATGTTGAGTTATGTAGAGTCGATTAGAGTCGATTGCCTGCCACGGCAGATGAACCAATGATAAACGTTTGAGCTATTACATCATTTTCATGTCAGAGCATTTCTTGGGACATAAAAGCATCCATATCTTTGTCAACTTCATATCAATTGGCAAAACTAATAGTTCTGTAGCTGGCCCCTTGGATTATGCTGTTATGCTGCAGAGTGAATTCTACTCTGCTGAGGTGTAGAGACCACCTCCCGGATCTGGATCATGGACTGAGCTAAAGAGGTGTTCCGGGTTTTACTCAGTGCAGTTATCCAGCTAACTCGGTAACCCTGCTTTTTGTGGGTTTTGCTCAGTGCAGTTATCCAGCTAACTCGGTAATCCTGCTTTGTGGGTTTTACTCAGTACAGTTATCCAGCTAACTCAGTAATCCTGCTTTGTGGGTTTTACTCAGTGCAGTTATCCAGCTAACTCAGTAATCCTGCTTTGTGGGTTTCACTCAGTGTAGTTATCCAGCTAACTCAGTAATCCTGCTTTGTGGGTTTTACTCAGTGCAGTTATCCAGCTAACTCAGTAATCCTGCTTTGTGGGTTTCACTCAGTGCAGTTATCCAGCTAACTCAGTAATCCTGCATTGTGGGTTTTACTCAGTGTAGTTATCCAGCTAACTCAGTAATCCTGCTTTGTGGGTTTTACTCTGTGCAGTTATCCAGCTACCTCGGTATTCACGGTGCCAGAAGGGTAGAGCTGGCTGTCGGATCTGGAAAAAGTCTCTGGGACATTGTCACATGCCAACCCCTGCTGAGGTCACTGTGTTGCTGCTGCACTCCAGGGCCGCTATGTATTGTATGCCTGGTATTTGCAGACAGGAGATCTGATTTGACACCAGAAAGAGGGGGTGATATTTGTTAGAAACAAGTTATACAAGGCTAGGGAGTGTGCACTGAAGTGCGTGCTGCTTTAGCTGCTGTGATGAGCCAAGTCCTGCTTTCAGAGAGAACAGAGCCAGCTTCTTTTCTCCGTCCTGTATTGAAGCAGGGGAGGTGTTTCTCTTTTCCTGGGAGAAATTCCGGAGAGAACAGTTGCAATCGGGATGAGAGTACAGGGGTAAAACCCCTGGAGCAGTTTTTGGGTTAAGGGCCTCGCTCAAAATCCCAAAATCGTCTAGGGACCCGACTTTATCTTTCCAAATGCAGGTCAACATCCCTATAAGCTGACCAGGGGCTCAAACCAGCAACTCTACAGTTGCCAGTTGAATACCCTACTCTCAAATTTCTTATTTATTTTGCAGGCATAGGCTATTCACTGTTTGTCTGGGGTCAATGTTAGCAGTGTGCCTAAAGCAGTAATACATTTGAACTGTACACAATTCAATATTTGTTTATCGCGAGTCATATCGTCATTGCAATATTCAACAACGATATTTTCCTCATATCGTGTAGCCGTACCGCAGTGCATTCTGGGAAGGTCACGCGACAGGTCACCTGACGCGGGAAAGGTTCTGCAGTCTGGATTCCCGGCAGACACGTCCAGCTGTGCCGGGAGAGGGATGTGTGGCCCTGCGTCTGAAATGAAAGCCGGAGCTAAAATGAGCGGTTTGCATAGGGCGTCCCGAATTAGAACGCAGCCCGAAATATACACTGAACAATAACTCTTTATGAAGTCTGAGGGCGAGCGGCATGTCTGGAGTGGTCTTGTGAACGGCTCTGCGCAGTTGCCGTCTGGTCCTTTATATTTGGCTGTGCGTGTAGGAAACTGGGAACCGTGGCTCTGTTCACTGAGTTGGTTGACTCCAGATAGAGGCAGGTGATCACAGGTAACGTTGTGATCACAGGTGACGTTTCTCCCTTCCTCAGGGTGCCCATGCCTGTCCGCTGCTCACCGCGGGCAGACGGTGCCGTGAGACGAAGCGCGTGGAGCTTTCTGGTTTTTGGCTTCTCTGCGCGGTCGAGTCTCCCTGTGGCTTTGTGTGGCCTGTATCCAGGGAGGCTGCTTATTGGCTGAGAAGCCGGCTCATTTGCGTTTCCTGGAAAGATGACTTCGCCCGGTTTGATCCCCAGACAGGATGGGAAGACGCTGACCTGGTGCCCTTTCCCTGTTGGTTTTTTTGTCTGCGCAAGAGGAAGTAGTCCGGTTAAAGGTTGACTTGCGTTAAGATTGTCAAAGCAATTTACGGCTGTGTGTAATTGTACTGTGTACTGATAACCTACGCATCCATAATCTGGGAGAACATTTTTTAATTTTTTAATTTTGTCTTTCTAGAAATGACCCGTTTTAGCAAACAGTTTTTAGCAAATGGATGCAGTGTGCAACAGCAGCTCCCAGCTGGGAGTCGAGCCCACAACCTCACAGCTGCAAGTCCAGTTCCCAAACCACGACACAGGGGACTTCTGCGTGAAAGTGTGTTCCATGTATTGACTATGAAAAGGTGGAGTGTCAGACTCATTCCTGCTGCACCTCAGACTGGCCTGTTTCTGATTCAGTGTGTTTTTGGCTGAAGACCTGGACAGAAATTAGTCTCACGACAATACCAGTGTAATCCAGCCGGTGTTACCTGCATGGGGAGGGCATGTGTTTGCTGGCTTTCCTCCCAACCACAATTACAAAATCTGCTTTGTAACAAGCTCCTCTGTTGACCGTCTCCGTGCCTCCTGAAGGCTGATTTACCCTGATTAGCACGTACTGCAGGGGTGCACAACTCCGGTCCTGCAGGTCTGGTCTGCGAGCTGGTTTTTGTGCTTACCTGGATTTATAAAGCCGAACCCCTGTCTCTCTCTGCAGCTCCTCGTACGATGTGAAGACGGGGCTGAAGGTGGCGGTGAAGAAGCTCTCGCGCCCGTTCCAGTCCATCATCCACGCCAAGCGCACATACCGTGAGCTGCGTCTGCTCAAACACATGAAGCACGAAAACGTGAGTCCTCCTCTTCCTCCTTCCCCCTCATCCTCATCCTCCTCTTCCTCCTTACCCCTCATCCTCATCCTCCTCTGCCTCCTTATCCCTCATCCTCATCCTCCTCTTCCTCCTGCCCCCTCATCCTCCTCTTCCTCCTGCCCCCTCATCCTCCTCTTCCTCCTACCCCCTCATCCTCCTATTCCTCCTGCCCCCTCATCCTCCGCTTCCTCCTACCCCCCTCATCCTCCTCTTCCTCCCTAATAAAATAAACCCTTTTCTTTGCAACGTTGCTCTCATCCAGTCCCAGTCTCATCCCTGGGTGTGATCATGTGACCTCTGTGTTGCAGGTGATTGGCCTGCTCGACGTGTTCACGCCTGGGACCAGTCTGGAGGAGTTCAACGACGTGTGAGTGACGCTCGCTGTGTGTCCGTGACGCCCCAACACCCGAAACACGCACCCTCCTGCCCTCCTTCCCTCACCTCCTTCCATCCTTTCCCTCTCCTCCTTCCCTCCTTTCCTCCACTCGTCTCTTCCCCCATACTTCTGAATATGGGACGGGGTGGCAGTGGAGGAATGGAGGACGTATGTTCTGAGTATTCGGACGGCCCCACTGTGTGAGTGTGTGCGGAGTGTGTGTGC
>NC_083773.1:1763241-1765741 GCF_963514075.1 Conger conger | reverse complement strand
TGTTGGAGCCGTGCTTTAAATAGCGTTTGTATGGAACAGATCCTGGACTTCGGGCTGGCGCGGCACACGGACGAGGAGATGACGGGGTACGTGGCCACGCGCTGGTACCGCGCCCCCGAGATCATGCTCAACTGGATGCACTACAACATGACAGGTGGGCCGCAGCCTCAGCTTACCTGTGTACCTGTGTACCTGCACACCTGCACACCTGCTCACCTGTTCACCTGCTTATCTGTACACCTGTGTACCTGCATAGATACCCCCTGCTTATCTGTACAGCTGTGTACCTGCATAGATACCCCCTGCTTATCTGTACAGCTGTGTACCTGCATAGATACCCCCTGCTTATCTGTACAGCTGTGTACCTGCACACCTGCTTATCTGTACAGCTGTGTACCTGCATAGATACCCCCTGCTTATCTGTACAGCTGTGTACCTGCATAGATACCCCCTGCTTATCTGTACCGCTGTGTACCTGCATAGATACCCCCTGGTTATCTGTACAGCTGTGTACCTGCATAGATACCCCCTGGTTATCTGTACAGCTGTGTACCTGCATAGATACCCCCTGCTTATCTGTACCCCTGCACACCTGCACACCTCCCTGAATACTCCCCTACACACCTGTGTTGCTGTGGAGCTGGCCTGGGACACACTGCACATTCTCCAGCAGAGCAGGGCTGGGAGGGACACAGTGTTGTGAAACACAGCCAGACGCACACACGCGCACGCACGCACGCACGCACACACTCACACTCACACTCACACTCACACACACACACACACACACACACACACTCACACTCACACTCACGCACACACTGTCACACGCGCGCACTCTTGCACGCACTCTCGCACACACTCTTGCACACACGCACACGCATAGTCCAGCGCACTGGTGTTCACGCACACAGCCAAGTGCACTAGAATTAGCTGTATATACTGCAGTACTCTTATCTTCAGTATGACTAATTTCTGTGTGTGTGTGTGTGTGTGTGTGTGTGTGTGTGTGTGTGTGTGTGTTGTAGTGGACATCTGGTCGGTGGGCTGCATCATGGCAGAGCTGCTTACTGGAAGGACCCTGTTTCCCGGCACCGACCGTATCCTTTCGGTTTCAGTGTCTCTGTGTGTCTCTGTGTGTCTCTGTGTGTCTCTGTGTGTCTCTCTGTGTGTCTCTCTGTGTGTCTCTCTGTGTGTCTCTCTGTGTGTCTCTGTCTGTCTGTCCCAGCACCCAGGCTGTGAGTGTGTGATGTTGTGTCTGTAGTGCTGTAAGGCCCTTGACCTGGGTACCATAGATATCAACCAGCTGCAGCAGATCATGCGTCTGACCGGGACCCCCCCCGCCTGCCTCATCAGCAGGATGCCCAGCCACGAGGTGAGGACCCCCCCACCCCCGTCCCCAAACCCCGTCCCGTCCCGCCCCCGTACTGCCCAACTCTCCCACTGCACCTGTTCTCCCCCCCCCCCCTCCCCAACCCTACTCAAACATGTGCCAACATTCCTCCTTTCTGCTCCCATTCCAGGCGTGTCTCTGAGAAACATGTCCCGTCTTGAGGTCCATTTTTACTTTTCTTTTAGTGCTGGATTATCTTTGCTCCTGTGTGTCTTTGTGCTCCTGTGTCTCTTTGTGCTCCTGTGTCTCTTTGTGCTCCAGTGTCTCTTTGTGCTCCAGTGTGTCTTTGTGCTCCTGGGTGTGTTTCTCTCTCTCTCTGTTGGCTCGGATCAGCCCTTCAAACGAAACGCCCCAGGGCCAAGTTACTGTGGGCTGGCCGACTCAGGAAATGAGAACTCTGGAGGAAGTGGAGCCGCTGCTGCGTGACTCATCCTGCATGGGCTCCCTCCCACAGTCCCCTCGTTAAAATCCTCATGTCAGAATGCCACCAGCTAAACCAAATACTGCCACAGGCGGTGTGTGCTATGTTGGTGCTGTCTGGTATGAAATCATAAACACATTGATGATGAGATGATACATTTCAGTGGATTTAGCCATTTTGTGGTTTGATGATCCAGAATCCCTCCCCTCCCCTCTCTCCTCTTTGCATCATCTGAACAGTTTCTGTCCCTTAGCTGAGCTTTGTGACATCACTTTCAGATGTGCTGAGCCTTGTGTGAGCTTTATGAAATCATACACTGCCATATCTGGCCTCTTTCTGAGCTTTGTGACATCATGCACTGCAGTTTCTGAGCCTTATCTGTGCTTTGTGACATCACACACTATAGTTTCTGAGCCGTATGACGGATTTGTGACATCACACACTGCAGTTTCTGAGCCTTATCTGTGCTTTGTGACATCACTTTGTCTTGTGTTTGAGACTTTCCAGTTTTTTGTCTTATTTTCTAACCCACCCTCTTTTATTGAAGCAGTCATAAAACGGCTAAACCCTGGCCTGCTCACAACCTGCCATCGCACGTTCTTGTGTCCACCAGCAGCTCCAGTGTAGACCAGCAGACGTGGCAGTAGAAATAAACATTCCCCTCCTCAGCTTCTGCACAGCAGGTC
>NC_083773.1:1753241-1760741 GCF_963514075.1 Conger conger | reverse complement strand
AGTGGCTAACACAGTGACACATTGCATTACATTACTGCAGCTAGCCTAGAGCAGCTAACACCATGACACATTACATTACATTACTGCAGCTAGCATAGAGTGGCTAACACAGTGACACATTACATTACATTACTGCAGCTAGCCTAGAGCAGCTAACACAGTGACACATTGCATTACATTACTGCAGCTAGCATAGAGTGGCTAACACAGTGACACATTACATTACTGCAGCTAGCCTAGAGCAGCTAACACCATGACGCATTACATTACATTACTGCAGCTAGCATAGAGTGGCTAACACCATGACACATTACATTACATTACTACAGCTAGCATAGAGTGGCTAACACAGTGACACATTACATTACATTACTGCAGCTAGCCTAGAGCAGCTAACACCATGACGCATTACATTACATTACTGCAGCTAGCCTAGAGCGGCTAACACCATGACACATTACATTACATTACTGCAGCTAGCATAGAGCGGCTAACACAGTGACATATTGCATTACATTACTGCAGCTAGCATAGAGCGGCTAACACAGTGACACATTGCATTACATTACTGCAGCTAGCATAGAGCGGCTAACACAGTGACACATTGCATTACATTACTGCAGCTAGCATAGAGTGGCTAACAACATGAGATTAGTTTAGCCGCTCTGAATAGTGTGTTTGCTAACAACATGACGCATTGAATTACATTTATCAGGCTAACAACACTGCTGCAGTTAGCACAGAGCAGCTAGCAACAGGAGATGCATTAAATTGCCAGTAAAACGAAAAAAAAGGGTTTAAAACCGAAACAATTATGTATTTGTTGACCCCTCCCTTCAGGACTGACCTATGAGGAGGTGATGACCTTTGACCCCCCGGTGTTTGACGGAGATGAGATGGAGTCATGAGCCCCACCCCCTTCCCATCAGCCCCTGGGGCGCTGAGGCCTCATGCCTCTGGACCTTTGACCTTTTTACAAGTGCCTGCTGCCACTCACTGAGGGGGGCGGTGTCTGCGGACTCGTGCCCCCCCCCCCCCCCCCCCCCACTTTACAGCAGGGTGTTGTGGGTAAAACAACTTCGCTTCTGTCTCAGAAACTGGGACAAGAACTTTAGCAATGGAAAACGGGGGGGGGAAAGGTGTTTTATGTTCTGTGTTTTTACAGATTCTTAAATTTACAGGCCGAATGTTGTTGCTGGTTGTTCCAATTTATTTCATTTTTTATTTCATCTTGTTTTATTGCTGGGGGAAAATGCATTTCAGTATTCACACGGGAAATACAGGCAATCGGGTCAAACAATTCCCACAATTCCATCATTTGCTGGCAGTTATTTTTTAAATGTCATGTTGCTCTTTTGACGTTTTCCTTCATATGGATTTTTCCAAAACGAGAAGATAAATGTTTTTCCTTCTCCAGTTATGGAGTTCATAAAAGAGAATGTTGCCGATCAGTGAATAGACTGTGAGTTGTTTTAAAATAGCATTTTTGTGTGAAAGTTCCAGCTATGCAGACAAAAACGTGCACACTGCCCTCTGCTGCAATGCATCTTGGGAGGCAGGAAAAATGTGAATTTATGTTTTAACATTGACTAGCCTTCGGTGCATGTTGGCCTCTCCACAAATCCGATCCCAGACGCGGTTATACCTGGGTGCCATCGCACGGAAGATGTGTGTTTCTGCGGTAAAATGCCACAGCCTTGGTTAATCTGTGATGCAGTCTGCCACTACACCGTGGCTTTTTAAACACTAGCAGCACAAGAGCACAAACTTCGGGACCCCCCCCCCCCCACATTTACTAGTGAGAGCACAGATTTGGCGAGTAACATTCTGAACCAAGGCAACATTGGCGTCATTAACAAAACTAAAATCGAAATCTATTCCTCATCTTCACGTGACTTGTACACAAGACCCATTCCATTTAACCATTTACATATCGCGCTTTACCCCAAACTCTGCTGTTACATATCATACATTGGTGTGAGCCAAGAATGCATTTTCCCTAATAAAAACATAACAAAAAAGAAACTTCCAGTCAAAACCATTTGGGTGGCTCCAGCCAATCAGGCTACAGTTACAGTCATTCAGTGATGGATTTGATTCACCTGTACCTGTATTTATTTACAGCTCATTTACAGGTGGAGATCTAAACAGGAAGTACAGAGCAGGAAGTACTCTGAGTCAGTCTGTATAGTTGGCAAGTTTGAACACACACTCCCATTTGACCTGTTAAAATGCAAACATGGGTAGCGGATCAAACCTTGATTTTTGATATCCGTTAACTGCGACTCCTAGTTTTCACATTTTTCATACACACAAGCTCGTCTTGGTCTACTTGCATGTTGGGAATGGCACTGCAACATAGAAACTACACTTGGAGTCATCATGGCAGTAAACGTTTTGCATTTGACCAGCTATAGTTGATTGTTTCTGCCTCTTTGTAAAAGTAATTTGAGGCACATTTAACAAGTCTGCACGAGGAAGGGAACAAAGGGAAAAGGGCTTTTTTTTTCTCTCTTGTGGGATTGAAAGCTGCAGTAATGTACAACTCCTCTAGGTGGCGAAAAAAGGGCCATGTTTCCTCCGACTTTGAGGGACTCTGGCTTTCGAGATTTTTCCGGATCCGGAGATGGGCGCTTGTCCTGACGCCTGCTCAAAAAAGTGGTAATGCTAACTGAGCCACGGTCTGTTACTCTCGACGAGGTGTCAAAATACTTCTCCTTACCTTGCCGAAAATTCCAGCTTGCACCAGCCTAAGCTGACCAAGCTGTGTTTCTGACGCTTCTCGCTGCTTTTACCTGGTTGGTTCACCCAGTGAGCATCCTATAGTCATCTAGTCCACCAGTTTGACCGGCTTACTCTACCGGTTTAACCAGGTTGACCAGTCATTGACCAGCTATGACCAGGCAGCAACAGACCAGCTATGACCAGCTAGAAGTGTGAAGAACGCATTTTAAAGCATCCTAAAATCCCAGCTTGACTTTGCTGGATTTTTTCAGCAAGGTAATGTATAATGAGGCACTCAGATCCCCAAGCTCATAACAAGGAGAATGTTTTATGAAAATTAAAATGACTTCGGGATGTACATAAATGTATTGGGTTTTATTGCGTTGTCCTGGTGACTGTGTGTCCATGGTGATATAGTATTACTTGATTTCATAAAGCAATATCTGTATCGAGCATGACATGACGTGTGTGGGGGGATGTTTTTGTGTCTGTGCATGTTTACAAGCGTTCGAAGGGTAATGTTGAAACCACACATTGTAATGTCTTGTAAAAATGGAAAAAAAGGTAATGGTATTTATAACCTGGTGCGGCAAAAGGAAATGTGTAGTGTATGTTGAATGATTTGTTTTTCCCTTTAAGATGTACTCTTTCATTATTGCAGGAGAACCAGACGTGATTTTACATGCGTTACCAATTCTCATTTTAACAGAGCGCAGGCTGAAGTCCCTGTAAATACCACTGTGTAAAAAACAAAAACAAAAAATAAAGTAATAAAAACTATTATTTTTCAAAGCTGCTTTTACAGTTTTTATTTTGGACAATTTAAATGCAGCCCTGGCCCTCGGGTTTAAATGGCCTCGTGCTGTTTGGGTGTCACTGCTGGGGCCAGTTATTTTGTTATGAATAAATGCCTTGTAAATTGTTGAATCAAACAATCTGTGAAAGCCAGAGCAGATCTTGGTCCCGTGAAAGCCAGGCTATTCGCGTTTAATTGTGACGGTTGTGTTGGTCCTGCATAGTTGCCACCAGGAAACTTTCGTCGACCGTGCATATCGTACCAAACGCCGTTTTTTTCTATGAAAACATTTATTTTTGACTATTGAAGTCATCCCATTTACTTACACTTTTTTTGAATTCAAGAAGGCCTATTTTGAACATTGAGCATCATGATTATCATTGTTGATTTATGCACATACACAATGGCACAATGCAAATAACACGCGGAAGCTGCTGTATTTCTCAAGGCAAGGAAAAAAAGTTAGCCCCATCAACCAAAGAACAAGAACGAAGATTAAAGTAAATCGCATCCTCACACATTGCATGGAAACGCGTTGATTTGCCGGTCTGTGGGTCTAGAATAATCGGTTCTTGTGAATTATTTCGAAGGAATCTAATACGGTGACAATCCGGCAGTATGAATGTTTACAGTTTCTGAGCGTTTTAGTCCAAACTGCAATATTTGTCATTAATCAGTAATTCGTGTGCAATAATCAGTAAAGCTAGTACTGAACTTGAGATACTTTGGAGAGGAAGTCAACTTTTGGGTGAAACCGCAGATGTTCACTGATGGATAATCTAGAAAAATATGAATGTAAAAATACGTAGAAAGAACACTAGGTGGCGACATCAGACCACTCGCACGCTGTGTGTTCTCTTGGTTATTCGAAACTTTTCTTCAGCGCGTTGACCATACTCGATTTTTAGGGGCATACAGTGGAGAAAAAAGACTGCTGATAGTTTACAATCATATTAATAAAACCCCATGATACCTAAAGATAAAGAAGATGTATCAAAGACTCGCATATTCCATTTTGCGATGTCATCATCTGAACGATGAATAGCCATTTTGTTTGACTTTGTGTTCTGAGGGCAACTTGCTGTACATGTTGTGGTCAAAGTCTCACTAATCTGATCATAAAAGATCATATTTTTATTTTTCACCTTCGAAGGTTAAAAAAAAAGTAGCACCAAATTTTATGGAATAAAACGTTTTAGGTACCAATATTGAAAATTATATTGTTGTACTGAGTGGAGGAGAGAATAAAGTGTCTTGTGATACTTCAGCTGCAGTCCTGTATGAAGCTGACCTTGAGATGTAGCCTTAATTAGCACACGTGTGCCTCACTATAAATGCAGAATTTGCTCAAAAATCACTGTGATACTGTGTAGTCAGCAACAGGGTTTCTTATAACAGTATGAATGTTATTGCAAATAGATTATTATCTGTACAAATAATAGTTCAGAGCAGCGAGCATATCTCTGGACTACATCAGTCTGAAGATCAAATGTACCCAAAACCAAGCAAGTTATGTGTGGATCTGAATCAAAGTTTGTCTCGGATCTCCAGTGATTCACTGACGGGTACCAGTGCCTGCACTGGAGGGCAAACCTGCCCTCCCCTCCCAGATCAGCCCTGCTGGTCCTTTGATGGTGTTAAATGTGGTTTTGAATTTGAAATAATAATGAAAAACAATATTCTCAAAGACTTGGTTGTGTTATTTGTTGAAAAAAATCAATAATCAACCAAAAGTTGGTGACAACTTACCTCACGTAGTGTGAAAACTTGGGAGTTGTCACAAGTGCACTCCCTCTACCTAACGGTCTATAGCACAGGTGTCAAACTCCAGTCCTGGAGGGCCGCAGTGTCTGCTGGTTTTCGGGTTGTTCTCAGAACCCGTGGTGCATTTAAGTCATTGATTGGCTCACTCCTTGTTCTGGAGGTCTTAATTGACAGCTGATTGAAAGGAAACCTCAAAAACCAGCAGATACTGCGGCCCCTTAGGGATTCAGTTTGACACCCCTGGTCTATAGCATATGAAGATGTAATGAATTAATGTGCCTGACACTGCATTCTTTCATTTGGTGTGACAGTTATTCCATTGTATTATATTGAGTTGAGACAAAAAATATTCTGAACTGTAAATCGCATTTAAAAACTTTTTGTCTGGATTTGGCAAAACTGGTATGATTACGTAGTCGGTAGCCTACTACAAAATCAGCGACCGACCTTTGGTCGCAGGAGAGGTGCATGTGATGTGAACGGGCGGGTTTCTGATTGTCACGGAGCGATAGTTTTGTTTGTTGTTTCCTGAGCTGCGCATGCGCATGTGAACCTTCCTTGGCGAGCCGCTGTCCGGAGTTGCCGGTCCAACATGGAGAGGAAAGGTAATCTAAGATGGCTAGGACAGCCAATGGCTACTGATGTGGATTAGATTGCACAGCGCTATCGTAGTATCTTACTCTATTCATGTTTGCATTTGGCGCGATATAGTTGTATAAAGCGCCTGAAGAAATGCATATGCTTTGCTAATATAGCTTGCTAGCACAGTTCACCAGCGAGCGATACATGTGCTGGCTATCCAGCGAGGGATTTCATCGATTTTTTTTAATAAACGATGGGCTTATTTTATTATTAAGTGGTTCTCGACGTTGGGTCAGTTTCAAAGTTCCCTAAACGCGTAATTTTCTGGTGTTTTGTTAAACTGCTTCCCAACTTACTGAGAAGCATTGTACCCTACTGCAACTTTTTTAATGAAACATTTCCTGTTCGTTGCATAGCGGCCAACCTTTGTCATAACGTCACTGTGTGGGAATGTTTTATTTTGACAAGTATGACCAACTGTCATTATCATAAGAACCATCCGACTGTTGTGGAAAATGAATCTTAACTATCTTGGTAGGTCGCCCGGTTCGTGTACCTTGCTGGCTATGCATCATGTTATTTAGTTAAATTACTGAAGTTGACTCGAACATTGCTTCGCAGGAGTGGAAATGTTCTACAAATATGATCTCTATTATCGTCCCATTGCAGTGCTCGCGCTTCAGGCGAGGAAGAAGCGAACCAAGGCGAAAAAAGCCAACAAAAAGTGAGTAGCTGACAATGCACTCCCATGCAGAGGAAATTGCTTGTGAAGTGGCGCTAGCTTGCGGCATTGAAATTAAACCGGGTGGCTAGGCGTTCCTATGTGAACCGTTAGTTAATGCCCGAACCAAGTGTGAGAGCCGAGGAGTCGCGTTGGACTACGGGACTTTTCTTGCACAGCAAAGACCGTTTTCTAGAAATCTTGTCGGTAATACATGATCAAGCGATAAAATGTCTCCGGGCATTCAGGTCAGGACCGGACACATCCAGGTCGTGACTCCGGTCATTCAGGTGCATCCGATTGTACAGGTAACTTTGTAAACTGGAAACACGCACGAATGCGGTCGGTGGGCTGCTCCTGGCGAAGTTAGATAACCGAAGACACGCCCAAAACGGTTTTAAAACCTTGGCACCTGCGATTAGCAAGATTGTTTTGTGTCTGCGGTGTGGGCCTACATTGTGTCAACACTGACGTGTGTTTTGATTGGTGCATTATGGCCGAAAAAGGGAAGATGCTATCTTGATCATTGCTGGTATATTCTGAAATGTCTATTTTTGTCTGGAAGGTTTTTGGGGCTGAAAATAGTTGTTCCATTGTTGAAACTGTTTGGCCTGTTAAGTAGCGGCTTATCATTTATTTTGTACTGACAATTGCACCAGTACCTTGATGTTGAATAATGCTGACAGCCTTGCAATATGGAATCACAGGAAAATTGTATGACATTTGCAGGAATTAGAATTGCATTTGGGCCCTAAAGTGTGACCCTGATGTTCAGAAGATGAATTCATGTGCAAGCAAATGTTTGCAGCGAAGCATTTATTGCCGACCAACTGTTTTGTCTAGCTATAACTGATCGAATTGCAGATCTGACCCTTTGAAAATAAAATTAAAATGTGCAGGTAGTGTGTGAATG
>NC_083773.1:1740741-1743241 GCF_963514075.1 Conger conger | reverse complement strand
GTGTCTGTGTAGTGTCTGTGTAGTGTCTGTGTAGTGTCTGTGTAGTGTCTGTGTAGTGTCTGTGTAGTGTCTGTGTAGTGTTTGTGTAGTGTCTGTGTAGTGTCTGTGTAGTGTCTGTGTAGTGTCTGTGTAGTGTCTGTGCAGTGTCTGTGTAGTGTTTGTGTAGTGTTTGTGTAGTGTTTGTGTAGTGTCTGTGTAGTGTCTGTGCAGTATCTTTTCACTTTCTCCCATGACTCTGGTCTAGTGGGCAGTGTCTGCAGGGACAGTGACCCAGGCGGAGGAGAGGCAGAGTGTGTGTGTGTGTGTGTGAGTGTGTGAGTGAGTGTGTGTGTGAGGCAGATAGTTTAGTTGGGTTAGGAAAAGCTCCCTGACACAATGTGTGTAGTCAGACTAAAGAGCTGAATGTGGTTTTTGGAGTGAGAAGCATGTGGCCACCCCTGGTTGTGTTGCCAGTTGAGATTCCCTCTGGAGGATATCTCAGTGATTCCCTCTGGAGGATATCTCAGTGATTCCCTCTGGAGGATATCTCAGTGATTCCCTCTGGAGGATATCTCAGTGATTCCCTCTGGAGGATATCTCAGTGATTCCCTCTGGAGGATATCGCAGTGATTTCCTCTGGAGGATATCGTGTTTAAGGAGCCTGGTTTATCCGGGTCTCAGTGACCTGTGTTTAAGGAGCCTGGTTTATCCGGGTCTCAGTGACCTGTGTTTAAGGAGCCTGGTTTATCCGGGTCTCAGTGACCTGTGTTTAAGGAGCCTGGTTTATCCGGGTCTCAGTGACCTGTGTTGAAGGAGCCTGGTTTATCCGGGTCTCAGTGACCTGTGTTTAAGGAGCCTGGTTTATCCGGGTCTCAGTGACCTGTGTTTAAGGAGCCTGGTTTATCCGGGTCTCAGTGACCTGTGTTTAAGGAGCCTGGTTTATCCGGGTCTCAGTGACCTGTGTTTAAGGAGCCTGGTTTATCCGGGTTTAAGGAGCCTGGTTTATCCGGGTCTCAGTGACCTGTGTTTAAGGAGCCTGGTTGATCCGGGTCTCAGTGACCTGTGTTTAAGGAGCCTGGTTTATCCGGGTCTCAGTGACCTGTGTTTAAGGAGCCTGGTTTATCCGGATCTAAGTGACCTGTGTTTAAGGAGCCTGGTTTATCCGGATCAAAGTACTGTCACAAGTGAGGGCTATTTCTGGTCATATTCTGGTTTAAAAAAATGGCTCACAAAGTTGTATGTTATTAATGGTTTAAATGTTTAAACAAAGCTCCTTTTAATTATTTAAATATTTTACAAAATACATTTGACAAACGTTAACATTAGCTGTTTACGCAGCAAAAATGAAAAAATAACTACATCTCAGCAACCATTGTAGTCTTATTTTTATGTTAAATGTTATTTCTGGTAAGTTTTTTTTATTTAGTAAAGAAGTATCTTATTCTGAGGTGGGGTGAGAGAATTTCACTTTTGAAGCAAACGATAACTCAAAACAAGCTAATATAAAAAAAGAAAAGAAAAAAGATTTTAAGTCTTATAACAAGACTAGAACACTTAAGATGAGCTTTTTTTTGTTGTGTATTGTATTTTACCCATGATGTGAATTATAATCATTATCGTATAATCGTTCTATAAACCTCAGGATCATTTTCAGGGTTTAATCAGCCGGAGTGATGGGGGGAGGGCGGATCGTCTGGACGAATGCTTTCTGTTTTTAATCCGGCCCCGTTTTCTTAGTTTGAGGAAAACAATCCCAAAAAGGAGTACTTCAGAATTCATCATTAGAGTGCTTACTGATTTAATGAGAGGAGGTGAACACTTTCAGTCACATCAGTGAGTCTGTTAACCAGCCTGTAGCCTAGTGTCTAAGGTGCCTGTAGCCTAGTGTCTAAGGTGCCTGTAGCCTAGTGTCTAAGGTGCCTGTAGCCTAGTGTCTAAGGTGCCTGTAGCCTAGTGTCTAAGGTGCCTGTAGCCTAGTGTCTAAGGTGCCTGTAGCCTAGTGTCTAAGGTGCCTGTAGCCTAGTGTCTAAGGTGCCTGTAGCCTAGTGTCTAAGGTGCCTGTAGCCTAGTGTCTAAGGTGCCTGTAGCCTAGTGTCTAAGGTGCCTGTAGCCTAGTGTCTAAGGTGCCTGTAGCCTAGTGTCTAAGGTGCCTGTAGCCTAGTGTCTAAGGTGCCTGTAGCCTAGTGGCTAAGGTGCCTGTAGCCTAGTGTCTAAGGTGCCTGTAGCCTAGTGTCTAAGGTGCCTGTAGCCTAGTGTCTAAGGTGCCTGTAGCCTAGTGTCTAAGGTGCATGACCGCCAGTCCCATCAGAGTTGTTTCCATCCGTGTTTTAAACTGCATCTGAAGGCAGGAACACGGCTTCCTCTGTATCCTCCTGCACGGCTGGGGACGGTGTGTGTATGTTCACTGGTGAGGGAGCGTGGCTTTACTGAAACAGAAACTACGCACATCCAAAACCCCCGTCAGGTGCCAAACTGAAAGACAGACTGAAAGAGTCCACACACTCTGTGCTCCTATATGAAC
>NC_083773.1:1733241-1738241 GCF_963514075.1 Conger conger | reverse complement strand
CTTTTGGGGAACGGAGATGGGGTGGTTTGACTGGCAGCAGGTGCAGTGCTGTCGGCTTTCAGATGGGGATCCTGACTTTCTTCTCCGATGACTCACTCTCCTCTGTGAGAGATTGTCTGTGAAAGATCCCCTTGCATCTTTTTTTTCATCCCACAGGTGCTGCTCATCACCATATGTGTGTGTGTTCTGATCCGTTCTGTCTGATTTCTCCCCTATGTGTGTGAGTGTGAGTGTGAGTGTGAGTGTGAGTGTGAGTGTGAGTGTGAGTGTGAGTGTGAGTGTGAGCGTGTGTGTGGGTGTGTGCGTGTGCGTGTTCTGATCTGTTCTGTCTGATTTCTCCCCTATGTGTGTGAGTGTGAGTGTGAGTGTGAGTGTGAGTGTGAGTGTGAGTGTGAGTGTGAGTGTGAGTGTGTGTGTGTGTGTGTGTTTGAGAGAGAGAGGGAGAGAGAGAAAGAGAGAGGGAGAGAGAGAAAGAGAGGGATATTCCCCTCAGAGTGGAAGGGAGATGCGTGACCCTGGCAGCACGATTCATTTCTGCCTGCCATAGCCTGAGAGACAGTGAGAGACAGTGAAGACAAATCCTATTCATCTGTTATTACTGTTGTTTCTGTCACGATTATTATTGTACCTGTTGACTTAATTGTTCGTGTTTTACTTTTACGTGCTGTTATACACTTATATGTTTCATGTTTGCTTTGGCGATATGTACTCATGTGTTTCCACATTTGATTGAGTGGGGGGAGAGTGACAGGTGAAGAGAGAGCGAGAGAGAGAGATGAGAGAAAAAAGAGAAGAGAGAGAAAGTGAGAGAGAGGAGAATGCCTGTTATGTTGTTTCCATGCTGTGAGTGTGTGTGGGTTGGCGGAGTTCTAGAATTTTTATTTGGCTGGCTGGCTGATTAACCCTTCCCACGATGCACTGCAAACTCACAACCCCACCAAAGGGCCATGCCCTCTCACACTGTGGCCTTTTACCCCCCTATGGGCCCTCTCCTCTGCGGGAAGCCCTTCTGCTGGAACCCCAGACAGGAAGTGGAGTGGGACTACAGTCCATAATTCAGGAAGTGGAATAAGACTACAGTCTATAATTCAGGAAGTGGAATGGAACTAACGCAGCCCTGCCCAGGGCAGTGAACGGGACAGAGTCCGTAGTTTAGCCGCAGCGTAGAGCAGTGGGCAGTTCAGTGGGACTGACTGGCACTTGAAGCATCTCTCTGTGGGCGGTGTTGTTCCCCAGCGGTGCCAGGCGCTGAACAGCAGGAGCTGTGGAAGCGTTTGGAGGTGCGAGAGGCCCTGAAGCGGACCTGCCGCGGCGCCCCTGTGACCACACGCACCCACGTGCCGCCCACGTCCGCACACACGCCCCGCCCACGTCCGCACCCACGCCTCGCCCGCGCCCGCACACACGAAACAGAACCCAAACACACACAGCAGCGTCCTGAGGAGGACGACCGCACACACACACTCCACACTCCGGCCCCGTTCATGCCGCTGAGAGTGAGATTTTCACCCACACTGGGAAGGTCCAGGCTTGCCACGTTCCCCCCTGTCTCACCACGTTCCCCCCTGTGACACCATGTTCCCCCCTGTGACACCATGTTCCCCCCTGTGACACCATGTTCCCCCCTGTGACACCACGTTCCCCCCTGTGACACCACGTTCCCCCCTGTGACACCACGTTCCCCCCTGTGACACCATGTTCCCCCCTGTGACACCATGTTCCCCCTCGTGACGCACACGTTCCCCCCTGTGAGGCACACGTTCCCCCCTGTGACGCCACGTTCCCCCCTGTGACACCATGTTCCCCCCTGTGACACCACGTTCCCCCCTGTGACACCACGTTCCCCCCTGTGACACCACGTTCCCCCCTGTGAGGCACACGTTCCCCCCTGTGAGGCACACGTTCCCCCCTGTGACGCACGCATCCCCTGGCTGCAGATGAGACGTGTTCAGAGGGTGACTAACGGAGTGAGTCATCGCTGGGAGTTGATGTGACTGTCCCAGACAGAGCCCTGTCTGCGCACGGAGAGGCCAGCCTGTTCCTGTTTGACCTGTTCCCGCTCGTAGTATTCCCGTTCGGAGTGTACCCGTGAGGAATGTTCCCATTTGGAATGTTCCTGTTCAGAGCGTTCCGATTCGTAATGTTTCAGTTTGGGAGTGTTCCCGTTCAGTGTTCGGTGGATTGGTGGATAACGGCAGATCGACTCTTTTCTTGTTTTTTTGTCCTGACGTGATTTTATGCTTGCACTCTGAGTCAGTGGAATTAACTTGTCACAGGTTTGGTAGCCGCATTCGAACGGGGCAACTATGGGCAAATATCCGCGGGAATGATCCCCACGAGACGCCCTGCAGTCCAGCCTCGCCCTCCATACCCTGCTCTGGGTCAGCGGATCCACAGAGCGGTCCTGTCGCCCTGACGACGTGGTCCTGTCGCCCTGACAACGTGGTCCTGTCGCCTTGACAACGTGGTTCTGTCGCCCTGACAACGTGGTTCTGTCGCCCTGCCCTTGAAATGAGATCAAAGTTTTAACAAGATTCATCTTGTTCCGATAATGACTTGGTTGGTATGGCCAAAATATGAGCTTGAATGTTTGATTAAAACTTTAATTTTGAGCATTACAGGACGTGTGAGAGTCCCATTGTTTCAGTTTCAAAGCTACTCCTTTTGCACCTTGTGCTGTTGTGCTGGTGTGCGTGGATCTCTTGTCCTTGGCCAAGAAAAAAAGTCATTTTTTGGGCCAAGATGGCCGCCACACTGTGGGTTTAATGGATGGCTGCTGTCATTGCTGGAGACACAGGAGCCCCGCAGGGCCTCTTGGGAAATGTAGTCTTCTTCCTGCAGAATGCTGCTGTGTAAGCAAGCAGGGATGGAGAAAGCCATTCGTCACATGAACTTGTTCATTATTCCCCCGGAATCTTCCAATTTATAGCATTAATAAAAAGTGTTTTTAACAGGCACTGCAATATTGCTTGTTTTTGTTGTCCTCATAAATTCTGGCCAGAATTTGGGGGCAGATCTGGTTTAAGTGCCCAATTTTATGTTCCCTCCTAGCTCTCCTGAAGAGGTATGGCTCGACGTTTTATTTCCCGGGGTTTCAAATCCATGAATAACCGGTATTAGGGACAGATTGGGCAGGCTGTCCTCGTACCTGACTCCCAGGTAAAGGATGGAAAGGTTCTCGGCCCTCGAGGGCCGTGATTGGACGGCTGTCTGAACGGATCAGAATACATCACCATGGTGATTAGCAGTGCGGTTGGCAGACTGGTGATGTTTATAAAAAGACGTGCGTGTCAGGTAAGGGGTGCTCCTGCCGTTGTCCTTGACCGAGGCACTGGCCTCAGAGCTGGAGCTGGTCCCTGGGAGCTGCACTGTGGTGCCCACTGCTCCTGAGTAACTGGGATGGGTCACATGCAGAGGACACATTACCCCACGGGGTTCAGTGGGGGTCAGGGTTTGGTGCTAAGTGTGATTGATTGGTTGATCAGGGATTGATTGATTGATCCTGGATTGATATCACTATAATGAGCCTGAGAGTGACTCATGAATGCAATCGGATCACACTCTGTCATGTTTTGTTTTTTTGTTGCAAACATTGCATGTTTCCTAGGAAACTGGCAATCCAGTTTTGTCCTGTTATAGAATAATTTATGTGCATTAGTATCACCTTAGCTGTGCACAACACTGATTCAACAATCCAAGTCCTGGGAGATTTGTTGGTGTGTCTCTATTTAATGGAATGAATCTTTGTCATTTGGGTAAAATTATCTAAATGTATTTTTTTGCCTGTTGAATTTGCCAGTGGAGGAGGCCTGTTGTAGGTTCCTGGAGTGTCTGCAGCAAACCTGCAGTGTCTCACAAATATGTGAGTAGAATGTTCTTAATGTTCAGTTAAGAACATTCTAGAATGTTCAGTTAGAATCTTCGTAACTGAACATTCCAATGCTGATGTCACAATCACTACCAGTGACTGAAAGCAGTGGAGTTCTAGAACAGCGACTTTGAAATAAAATTTTAAAAGCCCAGAAAAAGCTACTCTGTGATGGGTTAAGATTGTTTCTCGCTCTCCAAGATCTCGGGAAGAGTTCATTTCTCAGTCAGAGCAACAAACAATTAAAATGAAAAAACAATTAAAATTCAAAGATAAAAAAAGACGCGAGTGATTAAAATGGGTTTTTTAAATGAAAGATTCAGCGGGGTTGGTTTTGAATCGGCCGACTGTGACCGATTGTTTTCCTCCTGCCTGCGCTCGCAGCTCCCTGGAGGAAAGGGGCAATCTGCCCCCCCTCCCCGCTCCCCGCTCCCCCCTCCCCGCTCCCCGCTCCCCGCTGCGCTGCGTCGGAGAGTCGCTGGGTCTCCCGGGACCCCCGGCTTCCGCCTGACAGATCAGCTCTGTCAGCTCATTCATTATTCATGACCCTTCCACAGGCTCCTCCCACTTCCCACCGCCAGCTCCTCATTGGGCCTCACGTTTAGGCCTCATCATGGGGTCGTTCCTGGCTGTGATTGACAGCGTGTGCTGTGGAGTGTCCGTGTTTACGGTGTTGCCGTCTGTGATCCGGTGTGATGAGTTTGGACATTATTTATTGAGAAACATGCATATTTCATAGTGAGGGTGTGAGGGGTGAGGCAGGGGATCAGCTGTCCGTGAGCGCGGCTGAACTCTGAAGCCCAACACTGCGCTGAGCGAGGCTGAACTCTGAAGCCCAACACTGCGCTGAGCGCGGCTGAACTCTGAAGCCCAACACTGCGCTGAGCGCGGCTGAACTCTGAAGCCCAACACTGCGCTGAGCGCGGCTGAACTCTGAAGCCCAACACTGCGCTGAGCGCGGCTGAACTCTGAAGCCCAACACTGCGCTGAGCGCGGCTGAACTCTGAAGCCCAACACTGCGCTGGGCGAGGCTGAACTCTGAAGCCCAACACTGCGCTGGGCGAGGCTGAACTCTGAAGCCCAACACTGCGCTGAGCGCGGCTGAACTCTGAAGCCCAACACTGCGCTGAGC
>NC_083773.1:1718241-1723241 GCF_963514075.1 Conger conger | reverse complement strand
TCTCTCTCTCCCTCTCTCCCTCTCTCTCTCTGTCTCTCTCTCTCTCTCTCTCTCTGGCCTGGTTGTGTGTCAGTGCATGGCCACCACACCACATTGATCTGATTGTGTTTTGATGAGCTGTGCATTCTGTCGAGCGGTCCCATCAAACCAGACCTGCTCACCACTGCACGTCTGATCAGCAAACATTTCTGTCACAGATATGAATGTGCTTGTGTGTGTTTTTTGTAAGGACATTTTGTATGCACACACACACACACACCCACACACATACACCTCCTGTCTCTGGATGAGCCCCAGGCACTGCCTTAAGTCCTCTTAGTCTAGAGAGGAGCTGGATCAGAGATTGAAAACAGAAAACCACACATTACAGCATCCAGTGTCTCAGCTCCTTGTGTCCCTGCCAGAACCCATATTCGGTTTTATTTAACATGCTGAATGCCAGCATGTCTGGATGTCTGTGTGTATCTCAGCTAATGCAGAATGTTCTCTCAATGTTATTGCAATGTTTTGTCAGTGTTATGACTTTGCCACTTCATGGCATCGACATAGTGACAACGTTTTGTGTTAGCAGGGATGTTTGTATAAGTTAATCTGTTTACACTAACACACATAGACACACATAGACACACATACTCACACACACACGCACACACACACACACACACACACACATACACATACACACAGACACTGCATTAGACTTAAATACACAGTTCTGTACTTTATTGAGCTTGCTGGTGTATTGAAACCCATGAAATACTCTAAAAAAACCCCACCTTCTGGTCCTCTTGGTTGGCTCAATTATACCAGACAAGGTCAGTTGAGCACAGAAAGGTATTTGAATCCAAAAAAGATTACATATCTGACTGACACTGTGCTATGCACTGTACGAGAGGTTGTGTGTAACACAAGCCCCTCCCCTTCCTGCCCCTCCCCTTCCTGTCGCAGGCGGTGAAGATGTCCAAGAATAAGAAGAAGAAGATGAAGAAGAAGCAGAGGAAGAAGGCAGAGCTCCTGGAGCAGCGGATTCTGGAGCGCGGGGGCGAGGAGGAGGAGGAGGAGGAAGGAGGGAGCACACCCCCCAGACAGGACCTCCCTCTCCAGGACACAGTGGGTGAGTGCTCTCTCCGGGACACAGTGGGTGAGCGCTCTCTCCAGGACACAGTGGGTGAGTGCCCTCTCCAGGACACAGTGGGTGAGTGCTCTCTCCAGGACACAGTGGGTGAGCGCTCTCTCCAGGACACAGTGGGTGAGTGCTCTCTCCAGGACACAGTGGGTGAGCGCTCTCTCCAGGACACAGTGGGTGAGTGCCCTCTCCAGGACACAGTGGGTGAGTGCTCTCTCCAGGACACAGTGGGTGAGCGCTCTCTCCAGGACACAGTGGGTGAGTGCTCTCTCCAGGACACAGTGGGTGAGCGCTCTCTCCAGGACACAGTGGGTGAGCGCTCTCTCCAGGACACAGTGGGTGAGCGCTCTCTCCAGGACACAGTGGGTGAGTGCTCTCTCCAGGACACAGTGGGTGAGTGCCCTCTCCAGGACACAGTGGGTGAGTGCCCTCTCCAGGACACAGTGGGTGAGTGCCCTCTCCAGGACACAGTGGGTGAGTGCCCTCTCCAGGACACAGTGGGTGAGTGCCCTCTCCAGGACACAGTGGGTGAGTGCCCTCTCCAGGACACAGTGGGTGAGCGCTCTCTCCAGGACACAGTGGGTGAGCGCTCTCTCCAGGACACAGTGGGTGAGCGCTCTCTCCAGGACACAGTGGGTGAGTGCCCTCTCCAGGACACAGTGGGTGAGCGCTCTCTCCAGGACACAGTGGGTGAGCGCTCTCTCCAGGACACAGTGGGTGAGCGCTCTCTCCAGGACACAGTGGGTGAGTGCCCTCTCCAGGACACAGTGGGTGAGTGCCCTCTCCAGGACACAGTGGGTGAGTGCCCTCTCCAGGACACAGTGGGTGAGTGCCCTCTCCAGGACACAGTGGGTGAGTGCCCTCTCCAGGACACAGTGGGTGAGCGCTCTCTCCAGGACACAGTGGGTGAGCGCTCTCTCCAGGACACAGTGGGTGAGCGCTCTCTCCAGGACACAGTGGGTGAGTGCCCTCTCCAGGACACAGTGGGTGAGTGCTCTCTCCAGGACACAGTGGGTGAGCGCTCTCTCCAGGACACAGTGGGTGAGTGCTCTCTCCAGGACACAGTGGGTGAGTGCGAGGGCCTGACGGACCGTGGCATCTCACCTCCCGAAATAACGCAGCCCACAGGCTAGTGGCTGAGGTGCTTGGTGTTCCCAGCTAGACCACTCTGGTCTGCCAGCTCTGGTCGCCTTATGGTTCCCTCTCTACGAGCACCTGGCGGTCGAGCTGCACGTTCACGCCTGTTTTCCGTTCTGGTTCCTCAGTGGTGGAATGACTTGCCTACCACTGTCAGGACAGCAGAATCCCTCCCCCTATTTCGACGCAGACTAAAAACACACCTTTTCAAACTCTACCTTAGTCCTCCCTCCTGATTCCCCCCCCCCCCCCCTTTCTGATATCCATATCCTTGTCTAACCCCCCCCAAAAAAAAAAAAAAATTGCACTTATGATGACTATATGTTTAGAACAACACTTCATGTGTATTTTACTAGTTATGGATTTGATGCTTTAACTTGTGGAAGAACCTATGCACTTGTAAGTCGCTTTGGATTAAAAGCGTTTGCCAAATGACAAAAATGTTAAAATGTCAAATGTAAGTACCGCGTGCTCTAGTGCTTGCTTGACTGGGACCTGGAGAGTTGGTGGTTCAAGCCCCAGTGTGGCCACAAATAACATCACTGCAGCTGTTGGGCCCCTAACCCCACATCGCCCCAGGGCTTAGTCTAATCAACTGCGAGTTATGGTGGACGAAAGTGTCAGAGGAATACTTGTAATGCAGCAGCGTGCTGGAGTAGCCTGGCTGCATGAGAAAGTGTTTCTGCTTTTAGGGCTCCCGCTGGCATTGCTAGAATTCCAGGTTTTGCTCTGAAGCAGGTTGGCATGGCAACCGCGAATCGAACGCTGAGCAACTTTTCAGCTTCAGCTCCCGAGCGGCGCCTGACGGACGCGTCTGTGTGATTAATAATAATAAACGTTGTGATGTCTGAGTGAGGCCGCCGCCGCCGCCCCTAGATTAGCCCGTGTCCCAGCATGCATTGCGAGGCCGCGGCGGTGTCTCACCGGGGCCTTGTCTCTGTTGTCGCACACAGACGTCTGTGTGGAGAGCTGGGCCCAGGACCCCGCCATGGAGGTGAACTGTAACGGCTACGCCCTGCCCGGGGAGGAAGACCGCCGCAACGCTACCACCATCGGCCTGCAGGAGGCACTGCTGCTCAACCAGGCCTACCTGGCCTGCAGCGGCACCGCCCCCGGAGACCCCGACCACAACCACGCCACAGACGGTACTGCGCCCTCCGCTGGTACCGGGGGCCTGGGTGGCCTGTCGCCTAGTGGCTAAGGTGTCTGTCGCCTAGTGGCTAAGGTGCCTGTAGCCTAGTGGTTAGGTTAAGGTGCCTGTAGCCTAGTGGCTAAGGTGCCTGTAGCCTAGTGGTTAGGTTAAGGTGCCTGTAGCCTAGCGGCTAAGGTGCCTGTAGCCTAGTGGTTAGGTTAAGGTGCCTGTAGCCTAGTGGCTAAGGTGCCTGTAGCCTAGTGGTTAGGTTAAGGTGCCTGTAGCCTAGTGGCTAAGGTGCCTGTAGCCTAGTGGTTAAGGTGCCTGTAGCCTAGTGGTTAGGTTAAGGTGCCTGTAACCTAGTGGTTAGGTTAAGGTACCTGTAGCCTAGTGGTTAGGTTAAGGTACCTGTAGCCTAGTGGTTAAGGTGCCTGTAGCCTAGTGGTTAAGGTGCCTGTAGCCTAGTGGTTAGGTTCAGGTGCCTGTAGCCTAGTGGTTAGGTTAAGGTGCCTGTAGCCTAGTGGCTAAGGTGCCTGTAGTCTAGTGGTTAAGGTGCCTGTAGCCTAGTGGTTAGGTTAAGGTACCTGTAGCCTAGTGGCTAAGTAAGTTGCTTTGGATAAAAGCATCAGAAGAATACCTGTAACTGTAGCTTAGTGTAGTGTAATGTAATTTGTACCTGTTAGCCAATAAAAGGCCAGACCTGACCACCTGCACCTGTCGTACCTGGTTGACTTTACCTTGATACCTTGAAATATAAAATTTGTTTCACAGTAATCTTAAATAATTGTTTGAATTGTTCGAATTTTGTATTTGCATAGTAATGTTCTTGCCGTACTTTCAGTTCAGTTCACTGTACTTGTGGAATTGTGTGTGTCTGTGCGTGTGTGTGCGCCTGTGTGTATGCCTGTGTGTGTGCGGGTGGCTGTGTGTGTGTGTGTGTGTGTGTGTGTGTGTGTGCGTGAGTGTGTGCGTGGGTGTAATGAACGTTAAAATAGGCAGGAAATGCAGGAAAATTCAGGCGTCCATTTTGATGATCGATTCCAGGGTAAAACCATTTCACTGTCAGCTGGAATGACTCCGCTTTGTTGCTAGGATACCTTCCTCATATTGGCGGGTAAGTTTGACCTATTGACTCGGGACTTTGCAGGTAGCTGAAACTGCAGGGTATGTGGTTGCCGTGGTGAATGCAGATGAACAATAGTCCTGTTTACAGATACAGATCCACAGGGCAAAATATGTATCCAGGAAAAGAAGGTCTTGCATTCTCATGAGATAAAAACTGTGGGAAAAGCCCTGGCCTCATTGGGCAGCTCATTAAGGTTGTACAGCAGTAAGGCCCCTGATCCAGTGGGTCTCTGTCGGGTCTTGCGCTGTTGCTGAGTGCTGAGTTTTTGGGTTTTTCTCTCTCTGCTGATTTCTGCAGCTAAGATGGCTGCCGGTGGGCTGCTGGTGAATCCCCTGGAGCCCGTTAACGCTGAGAAGATCACGGTGAAGATCGCTGACCTGGGGAACGCCTGCTGGGTGGTGAGCGTTTGTGCTGCTCATCTCTCTCCTTTTCCATCTCTCTCCTTTTCCATCTCTCTCCTTTTCCATCTCTCCTTTTCC
>NC_083773.1:1678241-1710741 GCF_963514075.1 Conger conger | reverse complement strand
GGGATTAGAACCACCGACCTTGCGTGTCCCAGTCACGTACCTTAACCAGTACGCTACAGACCGCCCCTATATCGATGCCTGTTTTCACGCAGGACAGTTTATTTGACCACGTTGCACAACTACACGCACTGCATTTACAGAAGAGCCCTACCCTGGACTGCAGCCACACTGAAAACCATGCAGCTGGTATTTCCATTGTTAATGCACCCTCATGAATACACAGACATGTGTAGCTTGATCCCAGAGACACTCAGACATTGCTGCTGTTCTGAGTGTTTTATGTGTAAGCTCTGTGCATATGTCTTGCCCTTCGTGCTGCATTACGTTGTGGAATATTGGGTCCAATGTCCCTTCTCCCTTTATCCAGTGTGTTTTGATTGACAGCCTGTCGTGTTGTCTTGGGAGTGCGGGCACGCCCTCCCCCCTCACTTTATAGTATGAATGCTTTCACAGGTCTTATTTCGTACACAATTTGGTGGACACCCCTGCAGTATTGGGCTAGCAACTGACAGACACAAGGGGGTGCTGTCGGCACATTTCCTCTACATGCGTGAATTTCTCAGTAGTGTGTTTTTAAACATACAGACGTCCAACGTGTCTGGATCCACATGTTATTTTACTCGGATATAGCTGACAACACGGCAAGACATATATTTAAATAAGGCGGTTTACACAATGTTTTCAAATACACTTTTGGACATATATTTGTACAACATGAAGAAGCCTCCTTCACATAAAACAGTGATTATATTGGTATATTTCTGTAAAGATAATGTATTTCACTCATGACACAGTAATGAACTCTTATGTTCAGGATAAAGCTGGCTCTTTGCTGGAGAGCTTGACTGTGGGCAGTGAGGTGCTCTCTCCAAAGATCTGTGGGCCTGAAAATGGGCCCCTGAGGCACGCCGTCAAACCGAAAAACATCTGCCATTCTGTACAACAGGGTCTGCTCCGACAGAACTGTGGAGAGAGGTCAGTGCATACCACTCATCACCTACACCCCCAGCCCTGTAGAGAGTTGGTACGGTCCAGTTTCAGTTGGGTCGAGCAGAACTCACTGGACACGAGCTACACACAGCCTCTGGATGATGGTCTGAAGCCCCCGGCCCCTCAGGCTGAAACAGGTGAGAAACACACAGCAACACGGTGTGATCAGTGTATCATACCTGCACATTAGTCTGTCATAGATCCTGTGTGGACCGGCAAAGCCAGAATTAGTTTATTTCCAGTTTAACCTGACTTATTTGTGTGAAATTTTATTGGACTTGAACATCAACAGCACTTTGAATCTGATTAGTCCAACAGCAGAGCTGAAATTGTATTCTATCAATCTAGGGCTCACAGATTCTGTCAGTTCTACAGACTGTCAGTTTAGTCCAGTTCCAAACTCTGATTGTGTATTATCAGTACTATATTATCTATATTTTTTCATCATCATTCAGGCGTGATGAAAAACTCAATTTTACAGGCCTCATTGTGCCAGTTTCCCCGAAATGAACTGTCTGGAGTACAATTCCTGAGCCTATAGACTTGTCAAGACAGAGGATTTCTTCATTGATTGAATCAGAGGTGAGCCCCACAGACTGATCTGGTTGCACTGGCACCATAAACTATTCAAAACAAATATTCTGTTCTTACTTTTCCCAGAGCTCAGAGGACTCAACTACATTTGAGTCAAATATCATCAAAGTTCATAATTTTTTTCATGTACTCCGCAAGCCTTCATAATTACTGGCAAGGCATCTAAATGTTGTGCATTAGCTATTAAGAAAATGTACTTGTGAACTGAAATGACTTGCAGTTAAAAATGCTCATATTTGGACACACCAGAGGACTCAGATGGACAGATTGCAAATCATGATCAGAAATGAAGACGAGCAAGTTAAGTTTGAACCCCTGGGGGGGGTGTGTGTGTGTGCGTGTGCGTGCGTGTGCGCGCGCGTGCGTGCGTGCGTGCGTGTGTGTGCGGGTGTGTGTTTGGGCGGGTGGGCTGTGTGCTTTGTGTTTGCATTTTTAAAACAAACACCCCGCAGTGGCATAACTTAGTCGGAACTGGCTGCTGGCTGTTTGATGCCAAATCTCTGTTCATTTAGCTGGCTGTCTGTAAATGAACTTTCTGGAATGTATTTTTAATAGTTGTGCTCTTTTGAAGCGGGCTCTCATCAGGGCGTAAACAAACCCTCAAACCCACAAGCCCTGTTGCCACGGCGCTGCTGAGCGGATCATGAACGCCCGCCAGTGAGAGATCTGGAGCACTCCGTCTCCCAGGAAGTCTGTCTGCTAGGCCCAGAAACCAGGTCTCCCAGGAAGTCTGTCTGCTAGGCCCAGAAACCAGGTCTCCCAGCAAGTCTGTCTGCTAGGCCCAGAAACCAGGTCTCCCAGGAATTCTGTCTGCTAGGCCCAGAAACCAGGTCTCCCAGGAAGTCTGTCTGCTAGGCCCAGAAACCAGGTCTCCCAGGAATTCTGTCTGCTAGGCCCAGAAACCAGGTCTCCCAGGAATTCTGTCTGCTAGGCCCAGAAACCAGGTCTCCCAGGAAGTCTGTCTGCTAGGCCCAGAAACCAGGTCTCCCAGGAAGACTCTGCTAGGCCCAGAAACCAGGTCTCCCAGGAAGACTCTGCTAGGCCCAGAAACCAGGTCTCCCAGGAAGTCTGTCTGCTAGGCCCAGAAACCAGGTTATGGACGCAACAGCTCCTCGTTCTGGGATGTCTCCAGCTGCAGTGTTTGCAGACGTTGATCGTGCCTCTCTCGCTGGTCTTTGTGGAGAGTGAGACGTTGTGAGACGGGAGTAAAAACAGTTGATGTGCGCAAATGGAATTTGGATGCAACTCTCGTCAGTGCCTCTGGCTACCTTCAGGAGCGCTCCCGGATCAGTCATCCAACGGCAGCCATTTTGTGCCAGAAAGCTCACCGCACATCAACCGAGATAAACCCACTTACTCTTCAGAAAAATGTCAGGTCATAATCACAGTCTAATTAGTTAATTTCTTGCATTTACACATATTTTTATCGCACTCAAATTGCTTTACAGTGATGAGGGGGAAACTCGTCTTAATCACCACCAATGTGCAGAACCCACCTGGGTGATGAACGGCCGCCATTTTGTGCCAGAGTGCTCATTACTCATCAATGGCTCACTCCTATGAAAAGTGGCAGGTGGTAATGTCTGGTTAACGTGCTAACGTGCTACGGTCTCACCTTTGTTCTCCACCTGGAAGTCCTCGGGCAGGAGCTTGTCCTGCCGGTTGCCCAGCACAAAGGCGAGGAAGGAGAGGATGAGCGAGTCCAGGATGCTGATGATGGCCAGGATGTACGCCCAGCGGACCGTGCAGTTCCCCAGCGTGTACTTATCCGTCCGCTGCCCGCACATCCGCTTCACCTGCTCCGAGTCCCAGCCATCCGGATAGATCATACAGCCCATCACCATGCACACCGCTGCAGAGAGAGGGAGAGGGGGAGAGACGGTCACTCTCTCATTCAGTGACTCACTCGATCACTCACTCACTCACTCACTCACTCACTCGATCACTCACTCACTCACTCAGTGACTCACTCGATCACTGACTCACTCATTCAGTGACTCACTCGATCACTCACTCACTCACTCACTCACTCACTCACTCGATCACTCGCTCGCTCGCTCGCTCACTCACTCACTCACTCGATCACTCACTCACTCACTCACTCAGTGACTCACTCGATCACTGACTCACTCATTCAGTGACTCACTCGATCACTCACTCACTCACTCACTCACTCACTCACTCGATCACTCGCTCGCTCGCTCGCTCACTCACTCACTCACTCGATCACTCACTCACTCACTCAGTGACTCACTCGATCACTGACTCACTCATTCAGTGACTCACTCGATCACTCACTCACTCACTCACTCACTCACTCACTCGATCACTCACTCACTCATTCACTCAGTAACTCACTTGATCACACACTCACTCAGACACTCAGACACTCACTCACTCACTCATTCACTCATTCATTTTATAGGTTCCAGTACAGCAGACAAGCTCAGTAAAGTGTAGAAAGGTATTTGAATAGGCTGGTGACTTGCAACATTGTGATTGCTTAAAAACCGAGTGGCACGATGGGTGTCACAGATTTCTGTGTTGATATATGAAACCTCATTCTCTCACAGTCAGGGGCTGCTGGAGTCTAAAATGATACTGCATTTACGCAACACTGTTTCCTCCATTCCCAATTTACCTGGCTGCTCATTAGCATTTCACAAATGTGGGTAACATTCAGTTCTGCTGCCAGCAAAATTATCCCTGTTTATAACGACAGTGGAAAATGCTTCTGGAAAACCTGAGCACATAAATTAATACCCAGCATACCTGTCCAGAAATCAGACTTCATTAGGAAGCCCATTAAGTGTTTCCATAGCAACTCCAATTCCTCACGCCCTGTTCTCCAGTTCTGTGTGTAATGGAAGCTGCAGGGTCCAATATTCTGTCCAGTGAGTATCCCTGTACTGGAGCCCTTACACACTTATCCCTGTATGGAGCCCTTACACACTTATCCCTGTATGGAGCCCTCACACACTTATCCCTGTATGGAGCCCTTACACACTTATCCCTGTATGGAGCCCTTACACACTTATCCCTGTCCTGAACTCATACATGCTGAGCAGACACACATGTAAATGCCCCCCATCTGAACTGCATGCCTTCATGTCGCCTCTCTACTTTACCTGCTTGTTTGATACCATCTCGACCTGTAGGCCAGTGGAGGATAGGCATTCCCCTATAGCCAGGTTCCTCCAGAAATTTCTTCCCATCAGGGAGTTTTTTTTATTGCCACTGTTTGAGGGTTTTTCTCCCCACTGGGGAGTTTTTACCTCATGCGTTATCTGGGAACTCAGGGCTGGAATTTCCTCTTTTTTCTTCCCTTCTGTTTCTCTGTAAAGCGTCTTTGTGACGGCCTTCTGTGAAAAGCGCTAAACAAATAAAACTGAATTTAATTGAATGTGGACTAACTTTGCAGATTAGCGGTAATGATCAAGGGTTGAAGGTACAGAGACTGGGCAGGCAGGCAGCCTTCGGGGGCACATGGATGAATGAGAGCCATTCATTGTAAAGCGCTTTGGATAAAAGCACCATATAAATTCAGACCATTCATCATTTACCTGTCAACTTTGCTCTACATTTATCCAATCCCCCCCTCTGCCCAAACTCCTTAAGTTAGTCAGCCATGTGTCCACCCGCTGAAAGGTAACACGAGACCAGCAGATATTTGGTTAAATATGTGAACATTAAGTTGTCCACGCAGGTGAATAATGAATGAGACGCTATCGCGCGCCTCGCACAGGAGCTGTGTCTGCCGCGGGTCTTCAGTTGCCAGGCAACTGATTTGGAAGCGGGTGATCTACGGTATTCCGTTTCAGTACTTTCTCTGCTTGCGATCTTATTACCGCCGGGAGTCACAGATACCGCGGACCACCGATAACTAGCTGCTCCTTTATTGCCAAATTACTACGATTACTTTTAGCTTCCTCGCTTAGCTATTACAAAATGTAAAATGACGAATCATAATTGTTTTAGTCTTCCTGATTATGTAATAATTCATAATAACAATTTGTTAATTAGCTGACAGTTTTATCCAAAGTTACTTACAGTTGATTAGACTAAGCAGGGGACAATCGCCCCTGGAGCAATTTTGGGTTAAGGTCCCAACAGCTGGACGGATGTTATCGTGACTACACTGGGGCTTGAACCAGCAACCTTCCAGGTCCCAGTCATGTACCATAATCAGTAGGCCACAGGCCATCATGCCCTGCTCTATAAGATGTATTTGCGTTTTAAATGCGCTATGAGCCAGTCCAGTCTCTCCCAACATCAAGCAGATACTGACAGATAAAAGGTGTGTTGACATTCTTGCAGCTATGTTGCGATTAAATATACTATTTTTTTATCTGAACCTTTCATGCCATCTCTGATAAATTGCCTACAGATAGATTACTTGTTGAAGGAAATGTCGCCTCCTGGTTTTATGGAGGGTATCGATTTTGAGCAGGAGCCAACTTCTCTGTAATCGAATGTTTATTTCTCGGTGCCAGGACATCTTTGCAACACACACACACACACACACTCACACACTAACATTTACCCTCCATGCAGGTTCAGCGCTTGAGCTCTTTCTGTGCGAGGCTTTGCCATTCTAAAGGAAAGCCCAACAGCTGCTGTGTTATTAAACACTCGGACTGGAGTAAAGGGTTAATACGCACAGGGACCTGGTCACGGCTCCGGGGTCTGGTGTTTCGCATTCATTAATAAGACCAGGGCTCCGGTGGAGGACGGGGTAATCCAATCTCACACAAATCGGCCCCGTTCGTACGCGCCGGGCTTCGTGCCCTTCGGTGAGAGTGAGTCAGACGGACGCTGTCTTTGCTCCGTCTGATCGCACTCCGCGGATCGCGGGTGCTGTCCCTACCCTGAGCCCCGCCGATGAGCGCGTGCACCGGGGAGGTACAGAACCGTCCGGAGCGGTTTAATCACGAGGGATCGCAGGGACACCCAAGATTGCTAAAATGCATCTCTCCCGGGTACATGCAGGGAGCACTGCGTGTCAGTGATGAAACTCTTTATTTATTTTTGAAACTAGTCTCAAAGCAGTCTTCCCAAGTCTCAGAAGTCACGTCTTAACAATAGCCCACACATGTACCTGTAGGTTTTGCGAAATAGTTGCCAATTCTTTAGTGCGTTATAATGCGTTATTGTGCATGTACTACAAGTGCATAATCATCATTGCATTTTTTTTCTTCTGTTGTCTCTTACTTCTCCCTGAACTTATATTGTTATTAATTCAGGCTAAAGGGGTTTCCAATCCAATCCGTTTGAGTATATCGCTTTTCATGTGGAAGGAAACCGGACTTGGCCGCTTCGTGTGAAATCGATCTGAACTGCCCGCGCAGAGGAGAAAGTGACATCTCGTGCGCATCCTGTCTTTAACCCGGTCGCCATATGGCAAACCATCGAGAACTCAACAGTAGCCTGTTATACACTTTCACCGGTACCCTGAAACAAATGGAAAGGGCACAGCAGTAATCTACTTTAAACTGATCGTTTTGCAGTGACCCGTATGCGTTTCCTTTCATTTGCTCTCGCCAGACTACTTAGCGCGGCCAGTATTTGATATCTGTCTGTAAAACCTGTGATCTGTGATCGCATTTGTCATTATTGTTTGACGGAACACCTCCAGTGACGGAATTCTGCTCGCTGACTCTGAACAGTAAGCTCGTTAATGTTAAGCTCGTGTTGCAGCCGTAGGCTAGGCGTCCCGTTGACTCATCTGTTTTTCTGACATCTCTGAAGGCTACCCACGGTGTCGTGAAAGAAATCGATTGTGTTATCAAACTAACTGGTTTTGTGACTTACTCACCCACCGTTAACGTATCTTGAAACGGTTGGTTGTTGGTTCAGGTTGAAACGCTAGGCAATGGCTACAAATACAGACTGGAAAGTGGAGAATAGTTACCTCCCTTGAAGTGGCCATGTGCTTGCCATGTTTACTTGCTTGGAAAATGCAAATGTATGCATCTCCATGACATGTAGGCAACGCTCATGTTTAATATATTATGTATTTCTCCCTTACTGTGTTCTGCGCCTGTTGGTACTCTCCCTGCCCTCTGCATATGTGTGTCCCCTCGGTGCGTAAGAGTGGTGCTTCTCCAGCGCATCACTAAAAATGTGAAATGACAAGTGCTGAGCGTCACCCGATTTAAATGGCTCATTTCTCCTTCTACAACACGACGTTTCTCTCCCGAGTCTAATGGTGCCAGAGCGCGGTCATCACGTCCCAATTAACACGGCAGCACCGAGTCTCGGTTATCCCTGACGCAACTGCAGAAGCCCAACTGCACGTTGTCGGCTAAACATTGGTTACACGTATTCTCCCCGATAAACCATGAACAACTAATTAGCTTGTGTCGTGCTTTTTTTTAGTCTATATTTACTCTAGAAACTTCTTCCAACTAATCAGTGAGCGCCTCTTTGCGCGCGGCGAAGTCACTCACAGGAAGCCAGCTGCATCCAGGCGCAGATCTTGTAGACACTACCCGCGTTGCAGAAGAAGAAGAGGGTGAAGCAGACGATGCTTCCCACGACCAGCAACATGGAGATCCCCACGAAGAACATGGCGGTCTTGAAGGCTCCGGACGGGATTGAGCCGAAGTCCAGGGCGCTCCCCTTGCAGATGAGCTCCGAGGTCAGCGCGTTGCCGATGCAGTAGTGGAAGAGTCCGAAGTAGCCCGCCTGCGGGGTGTTCACGCTGTCCCCAATCCAGTAGGGCTGGATGAACACTATCACGGTGATGATGGCGAAGCAGATGGTAAATATCGCCCAGAGTACGCCGATCGCCCGGGCGTTCCTCACATAGTTGGTGTGGTAGATTTTTGCCGCCTCCTGGGCAGGTAGCATTTTATCCATGGTGTGTACGGGGAGCGAAAAAAGCAAACAAAACAGGAAAAACTAACTAACAGACGCACTGGGAGAGCACCAAGACGCAAGTAAAACGGAAGAACTCCACGTGTAGAAAGTGCCTTCCGTCTTCTACCCTTGCTATAGACTCAGGTCCTCAGGTTAACCAATATTTCTTCCGTAGACAAAAATGTATAAAAAACCTGCGCCGCGTTTCCTCACTCGATTCAACCGTTTGACCACTGCTAGATGAAAAAAGATACTCACATTCACTTTTTTGTTGCCGTCTATAGTATATACGCGTGCATGGTGTAATCTTCTGTCGCCGTTTCCCCAGAAATGACTAACACATCCGTTTTCTTAACGTGGATTAAAAGATACTGCTCTTCTGTTTGTGTGTGTTTTAGTAAAATGGAGGAGCTGGCGGTCCGCTAGGATGGCAAGCCCATCTGTTGATCGTGCTCAGTTGGCCCCTTACGCGCTCTCCTCCGCGCTTTCAGAGCGCGGGCCAGATATTCAGCACCACTGACAGCTCCATCTACAGAGTGATGACGTCCATCTCACGCCGGCGCTCGCGGAAGGGGTAGGGTGGTGATGAATTCCACCTGACTACATGCAAGCGGGAGACTGACAGCCGAGCGGCGCGATCGTCCGAGTGGAACGAGCTAATGAGGCGAAAAGGCGGGGTTTTTTTTTTATAGCCCTCCCGTGGCAGAAACCAATTTTAACCGGATTTAAAATAGAATTGTCTGGGCAGTCTTATGACAGAGATGCCACGCGTATCTTTCACACCGCGCGTATGAGTATCACCTGCAGATTACCACATATTATAGCTGGTTCATCTTAATATGAAGGCAAAGCCACTGTGTCACAGTAATCCGGGAAAGGACAGTGAATTCATTGTAAATCAGAATATCAGGTAACCTGGCCGCTAATATATTTTACATTGCCCTTATGAATATTACCTGCATATTACCACAAGCTATAGCTGCCATCTTAATATGAAGGCAAAGCCATTGTGTCACATTAAACCGGGAAAGGACAGTAAATTAATTGTAAATCTACCTGGAATAGAATCTCAGGTAACCTGGCTCATTCACCACCGGGAGCAGGTGGGGTATGAGCTGTGTCTAATTTATACCGTTCATGTGCTTTTTTGGATGAGGGAAAAACTATCTCACTAGGCAATGTTTTATATCTGAATCCAGAAAACAACACAGGTGTTTCACGTGGCACTGTCTTTGTTTGGGGTTGTGTAATTGTGCAAAGTACATCTCATTTGTTAGGTCTGATAACCAGGAAAGTGTGCGCACGCGCCTATCTGTGTGCATGTGTGTAAATGTTTGTGTAGTTGTGTTTGTGTGCAATTGCGTGTGTGTTTACAAGTGTGTATAGGTGTGTTTTGCCACCTAATCATTCCCTGATTTAATTGAATAAAATGATCTCTCCCTCTCCACCTCAGCTGCCGTGCATCACCCAGGTGGGTGCTACACATTGGTGCTGGTTGAGGTGAGTTTCCCCCTCATCACTGTAAGTGATGTGAGTGTGTTTAAAGCACTAAAATATATAAATGCATGGAATTATTATCATTATTTTACATGTATGTGTATGTGTGTGTGTGTGTGTGTGTATGGTTGAGTATACATTTGTTTGTGTATACACGTGTTGCACATGTTTGTGTATGTACATGTGTGCATGTGTCTATGTGTGTGTATACGTGCGTATGTGTGTGTGTGTGTGTGTGTGTGTGGTGTATGGTGTATGCGTATATGTATTTGTTTATACACTTTACACTGCAGTCTGTACATTCTGGATGACCAAGAACCAGGAATGCTGTCCCAGGGTGCCGAGTGGCCATGCTGTGCCGATCCTGAAGGAGCTGGGTATCTATGGTCATACCACTGTTAGCGTGCATTGAAGTTAAAAGCCAGAGAAAACATATAGATCATTGAGATCCAGATGATACTTCCGGTAAAAGATCCGCTGTCAACTTGTCAGGAAATGTGCAGTATGCTGTTCAAAGACTGCATGTTAACTTAGCGCGTTTTTACTACACTTGTGCTTTGGAAACAGCGCCCCCACATGGCAATCTTTAATAATAGAATATAAAAATCATGCTGTAGGGTTACTGTTGATTTTCAGATACTGATGGGGGTTTTCTGGTCCCACCCTGTGTGTGCGTATGTGTGTGTGTGTGTGTGTGTGTGTGTGTGTGTGTGTGTGCGTGCATGTGTGTGAGTATGTGTGTGTGTGCATGCCTGTGTTGTTTTGTTGGGGGTGGGAAGGGGGGCGTTAATTAATACACTGGCTCATTTTTATTTCCTCATATCGCTGTTTGACTTTTTAGTCTGGCGAGTTTTTGCTCAAACTCGGAACTTCAAGCCCAACGCGAGGGCGCCATCTGCTGCCCGTCCCATTGAAGAGTTCCCGCCCATTCGCTGCTACTAATGAATGGAGAACAGTATTGCCCTAACGTTATTGATCTGGCCAGGACACTCTTTCGTCGTGCTTCGAGCAATCAGCAAGTTAAAGGTTCAATAGATACGATGTTTGTTTTAAAACATTGTTACAAGACCATTGAAAATCCCTTCCTATCATTGAAAAAGGCTCACTGACATGCTGACTCACCGCCTGCCTGTGTTTATAGTCCTTAAATTCGGGTTGAAAAATATACCAATGACGGTCCGAAACATTGTATAGCTGCACAATAATTCAAGCTCATTGGTTGAAAATTGGTTCTAACTGCCACAGCCAATAGCGGGGGTTGTAGACATAAGATGGTACGCCCCGGCAAAAGAGGGGTATTTGACGTAAATTAGCTATATCTTTTGACAACAATATCGAATAAATCTTCTGAGTTCTCTTCTCGTTCTCAAGAACTACTCATCGTAAAAATCTAAGTTGACATTTTTACGATGAGTAGTTCTTGAGAACGAGGGCTTTGTTTGACACGTGCGCCAGTCTCCATCTGCACCTGCTCTATCGCCCTGTCGCCAAGTCTGGCGGTACACTTATGTTCATTTAAATCACTTCCCACCGGATCGATTGATATCTAGCTCTGTGCCTTGTTTATTTGAATAGATAGATAGTAGGGATGTGACAAATCATCAGTTTTCGTAAATGGTTACCATCGGTAACCGATACTGCTTATGGCCGCTAGGGGTCGTATATTTTTTTAAACTACAGTTAAATGCTGAAAAGACTTTCAGCTTGTCGGAAATATAATACAAAAAAATCGGATATTGTTGTCAAGATATAGTTAATTTGCTTCAAATACCCTATTCCAGTCGCCGGTCTGGTCTATTGTACCTTTAAAGTAGCTCTTGATATGCAATACACATGCATGGCCTACGCGAACACACTACACAATGCGGTGGCCTTTTGAGATTAGACAAATAAATCAATACGTGTCTCATTTCCCCGATTCAGCCGCTCAGCTGTCTTGTCCATGAAGAACCGCCACACACATGTTGGCTGACAGACGGAAATCGCCATCTGTTTTTACTGATAGCGGTTTGGGCTGCATGTGTTAAATGTCAACTCACAGGGGACACTACTGAGGGCACCACATTCAATATGATCGGCTAGTTTATTCTTCTGCTATTACAAATGGGCCAATACAACATAATAATATTATTAATAATAATAATAATAATAATAATTGAAAAAGAAGATGAATGAGTCATTACGACGCAAAGAGAGAGATTTATTCCCCGGGGATATGTTCGCCTGTTGTTGACAGTGGACATGCCCGCAGTTTTGTCCTCGCTCAGGGACGGTTATCAACCGTCACATAACACAGCGCTAAATGCGTTTACAGTATCGGGTAACCCCTAGTGATCACGAGCTCACACACAAATGTGCCACATGTTAATTAACGATATTCTATCATCTAACCCTCGGGGGTTCTTCTCTGTACATGAGACCGCACACTCGCTCACGTATGGTGTCCACTCTCTCGTCATCTCCCGAACATACTGTACTTATCATTTTAACTTATACACCTCTCAAATGACTGAATACAACACAAACTGTTTCTTTAACCAGCCCAACAACACGCCTCTGGCTACGAACCGGTCAGATAAGGTTGCATGGCACTTATTTAACAGCAGGGTACGCCATAGAGCGATCTCCTTGCCATTTTAATCGTTAATACATAATACATAATTAACATTTTAAAATTCAGTTTAATTTCTGCAAGCCTGCTTATACATGGCAACTATTAATGGTGTGCAGATGAATAGAGGATTCACATTAAAAAAGAATATTGCACACTCTTTGCTCCGTAATTTATTTGATAAATGAATGAATGAGCTGGCTATTATAAATCAGACTTAATGTGGGATCGAAGAGGTCTGGCGGGCTTTTTTCTGAGCCGTGATTACGTCTCATTTCCACTTCTCTGGCGCTTTTATCGCATCCACGGGTTTCTGTGAGAATGGCTTCACATGGATACATTATTTGTTTAATGTTTTTTTGCACACAAAAGGGGAAATGAAACACAATGTGGTCATAACATTTAACACAAAACAGTCATAAACAAGTGAGTTACGACAGAAAACAGAAATGCATAATTCTCTACCCTGAAACAGCACATTATAATATGCATACATGCATTTTCTAGCAGACGCGTTTAGCCGAAGCTACGTATAATGAGTGCATACCAAAGGTCATAGAGACAACAGAACACGGGTCGGATCGGGTACAGACCGGCTTTCTACAGCCTTGAACACCTTATCGAGTTCACATGGTACATATACGTAGGTCGGGCACGTTAGACTAGAAGCACCGCATGATACAATAGATACGACAGACAAGTACGGCACCAAGATGGACACAAATGCAACGTGACAGACAGTGCTAGATGAACATACAAAGTACAACAAGAGAGGGCTTGACGTTCAAGACCCACGTGGTATATATGAGACATGGACAGATCAGGCTCCAGCACAATGTATAAACTCAGATTTCCTTAACCAGAATACAACATTTACTTAGGACAACAAGATACTATACTTACATTTTTTTGGCATCTGGAATGAATAATCGCCTCACAGCAAGGAGGTCCTGGGTTCAAATCCCGGTCAGCCGGGGCCTCTCTGTGTGGAGTTTGCATGTTCTCCCCGTGTTTGTGTGGGTTTCCTCCGGGTACTCCGGTTTCCTCCCACAGTCCAAAGACATGCAGGTTAGGCTGATTGGAGAGTCTAAATTGCCCATAGGTATGAGTGTGTGAGTGAATGGTGTGTGTGCCTTGCGATGGTCTGGCGACCTGTCCAGGGTGTATTCCTGCCTTTTCGTCCAATGTATGCTGGGATAGGCTCCAGCCCCCCTGCGACCCTGTTCAGGATAAGCGGGTCAGGATAATGGATGGATGAATGAAAGAAATGAATAATGATCTTTGACCACCAATAGTGTTTCTACAACAAATAGTTGTAACACTATTACAAGAAAATTTGAATATGAAGAATATTTTAGCCAATGTCACCTAATCTGCACTGATGATTGGACAGGATGCAATTATTTTAGAAGAACAGTCAAGTTTTCATGGGTAAAGTGGAGAGAGCTTGCTGTGCCTGCAGTCCTCGGGGTAATCTGCTGTAGAGCACTGACAGAGGCACATCAGGCTTAAGTGGATTTTTGGCACCCATTGGTTGAAAGTAAATTTCACTGCAGTGGCCTATGGCTTGAAACGGCTTCTTGTATCAAAAGCCTATGACTGGTGGATCTTCTTTCTTGGGGACAAAGACATTCTGAAACATCCAGAGCATCCATGAGTACCATTACATTACATTTTACATTAATGGCATTTGGTAGATGCTCTTATCCAGAGCGACGTACAGTTGATTAGATTAAGCAGGAGACAATCCTCCCCTGGAGCAATGCAGGGTTAAGGGCCTTGCTCAAGGGCCCAAAGGCTGTGCAGATTCATCTCTCATTTTATGAGATGCATTTTCGTATCTCTCCCAGATTATAATCCGAGATCCATATTCACATCGCTCAAAGATTATAATCTGAGGTCCGTATTCTCATCAATCTGATCTCTGACCTCAGAACGAAGCCTTGTGTCCTAAACACTGGTCCCTTTTCCAGGCATTAGCACAGAATCACACAATCACTTCTTTTTTAAAATTTTTATTTATTTATTTTTTTCCGCTGTCTCAGCCAAAATCTTCCTCCACATCCTTCCATGGCTCTGTTTCCATGGAAACGCAGCACCGTCTGGGCCCAGGGAGCAGCGAGCGTCCACGCCCCAAAGCGGGGCTCGGGGAGCCATGGCGACCGGCATCCGACAGAGGGGCTTTGTGATGTCACAGCTCCGTTGACATGCTCCGTTACCGTGACACCTCTGAGCACAATCACAATCACAAGAAGTGGGGTCTGATAGCCCAGGAACAAAGATGAATTATTGAGATTATATCGTAGGGTTTCCTCCCGTGGCACTGCCCCAGGGTACGTGCGTTTATTCTGCTCCCCTCTCAGTTTGATTCATTCAGAAATCCAGCAGCATTAGTGCCGTTTACATGATGTACTGCTGGCTCAAACTGCCGTTCAGCTCACGTGGGTCCCGTTAGCGGGCAGAAGCCAGGGCTGCTGGAGGACTCTAGAGCCCCATGAAGAGACGGCACCGGGCCCTGTATGTTTATGGCACTGATAACATTCCGCCCTGTCAACTCACACATTTTTGGGGATGAACATCAGACATTGTCCTGACAGGCTCTCTTGTGTAAAGAGAGAGAGCGTGTGAGTGTGTGTGTGTGTGTGAGAGAGAGAGAGAGAGAGAGCGTGTGAGTGTGTGTGTGTCTGTGTGTGAGAGAGAGAGAGAGAGAGAGCGAGCGTGTGAGTGTGTGTGTCTGTGTGAGAGAGAGAGTGTGAGTGAGTGTGTGTGTGCGTGTCTGTGTGAGGGAGAGCATGTGAGTGAGTGAGTGTGTGTGTGTGTCTGTGTGAGAGAGAGTGTGTGAGTGTCAGTGTGCGAGAGAGGGAGAGTGTGTGTGTGTGTGTGTGTCTGCTGTAGCATGCCCACAGGCAGATGTAGCAGACTGACCTAGATGAAGTCAGAACCAGCTGATTTTTAGAAATTAGTTTTGCCTGAGTCTTCTTGCCCCCCCTGCTAAGTATATCATCATGACCCTGCCCCCCACCACACACACACACACACACACACACACACCACACACACACACACACACACACACACACACACACACCACACCACACCACACCACACCACACCACACCACACACACTCACACTCACACTCACACACACACACACACACACACACACACACACACACACACACACACACACACACACACACACACACACACCATGTGACACACAGTGCTGAAGTGGAGGAAGACTCTTTGTCTGACTCTCATGCGCTGTGCAGTGTGTCAATCATACAGACCAGAGTGTCATTTACTTTATCAGTCCGCTGCCATCTTCTTTTCCGCACAGAGAAAGGCCCGCAGCGGCATGGAAACAATCGCTGACCCCACAGGACATGAATTATCAATGATTCCAGTGAAGTACGGCCTGGAATATCTACGCTGGTAACGAGGCACTCTTTATATCCTCTTGGGCGTTGGCAGGAAAAATAAACTGTGACCTAATCCCTATTCAGTTCATAACGATAGATAATATATTTGGTAAAGGATTGCAGTCAGCATAACACTGTCAACTTTGAAAGACGAGGGAGAGTGGGATTCTGAAAAGATGGGTTAATCTCTCCATCTCATATTCTCCTCTGTTTCGCGTGTGTGGAGTTATACACCGTCCCGTTCCTGGCCTGGTGTTAATGCTGTAGAGCCAGAGAGAGTCTGAAACCTGACAGTTTAATGAATCACAGTCACTCTCCATTCCAACCCAATGTTTTCCAGTCTTGTCACGGAAACGGTTAAAGCCTCAACACCGTTAATGGCACAACAGGTGTGATATTACGACAGTTATACCTTCCACAGCCGCTCTCGTGCTTCACTAGTTTTATTTTCATTTACATGTATTTCCTCAGATAGTACTGATGTCGGTCCTTGTGAATCATGAAGATTCATTGGGACTAACAGGTCACTTGTATAACACTCATTTAAATACCATATGCTCGAAACCATTGTGGTTTAATCAAATGTGGCTGATTAAGCTAAAAATATGGACTAATCTTTTAAATGAATACTGGACTGGTATGAATTAATACATTTTAGACCTCAGAAACAGCAGTATGTACGCGAAATAGGGCACCGATAAGAGCTTCCTTTAACCATAGGAACTACAGTCATCACGCAAAGTGCACTTTTGTGCGGCTTTTAATGTCGGGGAGTTTTGTTCTATTGTCAGAGAATAATGACACCACATCAGAAGTGACCTGAAAAGGCCGCGCCCCTTTGTGTGTGTTTCAGTAACGTAAAGAGGGCAGTTCAGCTCTGTAACTACAAACAAGCTCCTTAAATGAAAAACCTTTGTATAAACATTTTTTTGTTTGTTTCGTACAAATAAACTCTTAATGCCTCCCAGAATAGCCTGGTTTTAGCTTCATAGAAATGTATTATATATTATATATTACATTATTATATTTGTAAGGAAGCTTGTTTCTGGTGAAAGATTCTCAGCATTATCAGAGGTTGCACCCTGGTCTATAGCAATAGAGCGGGACCAGACTTAAGCGAGACAGCAGTTTTATCGTTTGTACTGTATGTGGCCAACTGTAACATTATAGTTCTGCATTAATATGAGGAACCATTCCGTCGTGTACTTCAGCTAACCTCGCTAACCATTTAATGGAACTCTATGAGCCACGAGGGTCAACAATGAATCGTCGAAAAATTAAAAATACTTTGAGATCCGCAGCTGTCCTCCTTATTCACAGGATTACCTTTTGAAAGGAGTTACCTATTTGTATTAATAAATCAAATGCAAACAGCTCCGCGATTCTTCCCGCAACATCTATTTGTGAATAGATCATAATATGCATATGAACCGTTCCCCGGTTCATTAGAAACAGTCAGTTTGGAAATATGCGCTCAACTGTGTGCCATAAATCAGCTCGTGCTCCATGCCTATTAAACGCTAAGCACGTGGGACAGGCGTTCCATTCATTGCTCCTGTATCCCGCCGATCCCGAGGGGGGGAAAACCCGAGCCCTTTCGACCTCTCCCCAAATCCCTAAAACATTCTCGCTTTAGGGCTGTCTAATGCGTTTCAGATGGCGCAGACCGTGATATCGGCCTCTCCGGGCGAAGCGAGGTATCTTCCTAAATCCCGAATCATCGTTTATCATCGCACCCACGGTAGCCCACCGAAAGCCCTAATTGGTCCGTTACTTCGCAGCCGGGCGGGGGATGATTGGTCTGAGTGTCTGTCAATCACAATCCGCTTCACCCGCCCACTTCATTCTCAGCGCGGTGCTCCACACACAGAGCATACAATGAAAGGGGAGGTTTTGGATCTGGAGTCAGATGAGCATTTCACACACATATGACAGGATGTTGCAGCGGCGCACGAAGAAACAAAAAGAAAACAGAGACAATCCTACGATGCACCTTCCAAAAACCCAAGAATGACAATAACTGTAGCGGAAATCGGATCGTTTATTGAGCGGGTGTAGCAGTGTCCAGTTGTAAAATAGCCTCTTTTTTTTTTAACGTGACCCACGATTAGCCTAATTGCAGCGGTTTGGACTCGCACAACGCTGGACACCAGTTTTTAGAGGCACCGACACTAAAAACCCTGTAGTTTTCATTCAAAAGACAAACCTGGGAAGATTACAGAATGGCGACACAGAACGACTGTTGTGTCAAGGTCTCATTAAGGTAAGGTAAAGGGGCTTCGCAGCCGCCGCCTCGTCGGGGGTTAAATGAGAAATTGTTGCCGACCTTTGCAATATTTGTCTGCCGCCGAGCAATTGGATGTTTCCTGTTTTCTGTCTGCTGTAGAGCCATTCAATAATTGTTCTCGAAACAATAATATTTTTTTCTAAATATAAACGCGTACGGGAGTCAAACGGTCATTCTTTTGTGGGCGTTTCTGATGTAAGCTACAGTACAGCACTTTGTCACGCTGTGTCTCGCCGGGGATAATTTTAGGTAGCTAATTGTCTACGTAATCCTCGTTAAACCATTGCTGTTGGTCACTGTGAATGCTACTGTACAGCGATCTAACAATGACAGAAACTTACGAATAGCCTTATCTGATGGCACAGGTGTGGTTGACAGCGCCTGACGCGCGTTGGTCGTTTCTGCGGGAGTCGGGGTTATGTCATTGCTTGATTCCTGTGACTAGTAATGACTTGCAAAGCTTTAACCGATGCTTTATATCGGCGGAGTTTTCACTTCACTTTTTTTTGCCGTTCATTCTTTGCGCAGCGACTGGTATTGCACAAAAGAAGAAAGGGGGAAAAAAGAAAAACGGCAACGACAGCGGGCGTTGCAGCAACACGGTCTGACACAAAGAACTGCGGTCCCCTGAAACACGGCGGAATGTCCTTCACCGCTCTGCTTTGTTAGAGTTGCCTGTAGATACACAGGGATTTTAGGAGTCCGTTTAGAAGTGAATACGATATTGATACAGCAGTACGGCGATGCTTGGCGTGCACGGCGATAACCACAGATGCCGTTTTTCGGAATGGCTGACTTGATATTACTGTGCCTTCTGCTCAAAATCGCCAGGTAGTGAGTGAGTTACTGTAATCACCAGCCTATTCTATAAATATAATTAATCATTTATAGTTCGTTAAGCTTCATGCAGAACATTTTGGACTGCATCCGTGATCATGACATAGCCATTGTTTTGGTGTTCAGATTTTTAGGAATATTGAAACGCTGTCGTTCTACGTGAGGTGTGGTCTCTCCTGTTTGACCACGGCTGTGTCTACATTACCTAATCCCGCGTGGCTACAAGATTCGGCAACACAACACTATCCAGCGCAGCGCAGTTTATGGCACAATAGAAAGAGTTAGTTTGCGGAAAGAAGTGTAAAATGGACAGCACTGACTGACATTGCATTTTGCAGGAGGTCACGCCAGACCGTCTGAACGCTCGCTTCCTTAATTGTGAACTGTCTGGCGTTTGGCTTGCGTAGAGAAAAGGCGCATCAGAGGTGCAGGGAGTAGTCTGGCACCTGGCGCGCGGAGCAAGTCCAGATGTGCAGGACTTGATATGTAATTAATTAATCTGAAGCGCGGTTTAGATACAGAATTCCATAATTAGCCGAAATGCAACGCTGCTTAACTAACGCGGTGAACTCGCCACCGCCCCCGTTCCGATGACCCCCCCCCCCCCCCCCCCCCCCCAAGGTGTTTCGACTGTTCCAGTTGAATTAACTGGAGCTCAATTAGCGAAAGGATATGAAACACGGAAGGGCCAGATGGGATGTTTGCGGGGGAGGCGTGGGGAGGGTGTGGGTGTGCAGTGGGGCTGCCTTTTTGTGGGAACGCTTGTGAAAAGAACAGTAGATTTTTTGGGCGTTTGGCAGGTTTGGCGTGACCAGCACCTTGAGGGGTGTGACCGGTGGCAAGCTGAAGTCACATGGTCCGGCTTTGTGTTCAGCTCTGTTCTCCTGCTGCACATCTTTCACATGCACACCAGACCTGGGTCAAATATGTCATTGTGTTGAATTAAAATACAATTCTACGCTTGCTGAGCTTTGTCTGCTTTATTTTATGGAAAACTACATACAATTAAGACTTTTAAGCAGTCACATGCGTGCCCGTGTCTGTTTGTTCATCATCCATCTGATGGAGTTGTTTTACCCGGCCGTATGATAGAGATGAGTTGATTAAGCAGAAGCAGGAATAATATGTACATTGTCTGTAATTATTTTGCTTTTCTCCGTGTTCTGGTTCAGACGGCGGTGTCTGTGTGCTTGTGTTTGGAGAAGTGTTACACGCAGACATTCTTTGCCGGTGCGCAGGGGTTTCCTGTGTCTGGACGACCGGTCCGTCGGGCGTGAATCTACTGGGGTCGGCTCGACGTCACGTCTTCAGACGGTGCCTGTGTTTCGTCTGTTTAGCTTTTCCGTGCATCGGAGGTAGAAACGCTGGTCAGTGGACCTAGTAGTGTGGTCGACACCAGTGGGTCTAGTAGTGTGGTCGACACCAGTGGGTCTAGTAGTGTGGTCGACACCAGTGGGTCTAGTAGTGTGGTCGGCACCAGTGGGTCTAGTAGTGTGGTCGACACCAGTGGGTCTAGTAGTGTGGTCGGCACCAGTGGGTCTAGTAGTGTGGTCGACACCAGTGGGTCTAGTAGTGTGGTCGACACCAGTGGGTCTAGTAGTGTGGTCGGCACCAGTGGGTCTAGTAGTGTGGTCGACACCAGGGGTCAGGTCTCACGGTCATACAGGGCCGAGATCTGCTGGTTTTCCACCCTCCCTTTACCTGGGAGTCAGGTGTGTTCACCCTCTCTTTACCTGGGAGTCAGGTGTGTTCACCCTCCCTTTACCTGGGAGTCAGGTGTGTTCACCCTCCCTTTAACTGGGAGAGGTACAGAGACAGCCTGGCCAATCATTAGCACTAGCACGGGGGCGACATGGCTCAGGCAGTAAGAGCAGTCGTCTGGTTGCCAGTTCGATCCCCCGCCCAGGCTGTGTCGAAGTGTCCCTAAGCAAGACACCTAACCCCCAAATGCTCCTGACGAGCTGGTCGGCGCCTTGCATGGCAGCCAATCACCGTCGGTGTGTGAGTGTGTGTATGAATGGGTGAATGAGAAGCATCAATTGTACAGCGCTTTGGATAAAGGCGCTATATAAATGCCAACCATTTACCATTTAGTTACCCGGGAGAAAAGAAAACCAGGGCTTGATTTGGATTTGAGGGCCAGAGCACATGAAGACCATGATCCCTGGTCTACAACCTCAGCCATGTTATATTTGGTTATATTTCTGTATTTGCCTCTTATAGGCCTTTAACACCCACAAGGCTCCGGGCCGGTTCCGGTTCCCGGACCTAATTTTGAACCGGCCGGCACGCTCAGACCCAAAATAAATTGGTTCGGAACCTGAAAAGTCGGTTCTCAGCTGGAACCAAAAAATAGTTGGTTTTTCCTTGCAAACTGTGATGTCATCAGTGGGCGTGTCATACTCCGCCTGCCTTGTGCATTGAGCTACGCCCTCCGTTTGATGATGGAGGAGGGTGGAACTTTGGTTCTGCTTAAACTGGTATGGACACGGGCTGGGTCGCCAGAAAGCACCACGGTTCTGAGACTCCAGAACGGAACCAGAGCCAGAACCAGAACCGTGTCTGTCTGAAAGTGGTTTTAGTGAAGTTCCTCTTAACCAGGTGTGTACACTGTCCAGACTCTTGGCACTCCTCTCAGCCACATTCTGACCCTCTCACAACAGTCACCTGGAGAACAGGCCTTCTGCCCCAAGCTGATTGATTGAAATCTGGGAGGGGGGTGTTGCTGGGGCTGGCCTTGTCTGGAAGTCATCCCTCATCACATTGTTCTAAAGCGGGGGGGGGATCCTGGTCCTGGGGGGCCGATGTGTCTGCAGGTTTCCACCAGTTAGCCTGGCGAAATGAGCTAACTGGCTGTATACGCCATCACTGGTTCACTCGTAGATTAGATCACGGATAACCTGTGTCACACACTGTGTCTAAAATGTCAGACGGTGTAAATGTTGGGGCTCATTGAGTCATGAAGGCCCTCGCTGCTCACCTCTATACTGAAGGGATGGAGGTCGTTGCAGAATCGCTGACTCAACACCTGCATTATAAATAGAGGACAACAGAGATGGATTTAGTGGGATCTCAGACCGATTCTGACTGACTGTGTGACTGATTGTGTGACTGATTGCATGGCTGATTGTGTGACTGATTGTGTGCAGTGTACAGTGATAGAGGAAGTTATCTTTGATGGAGCCACATTGTTTCTTTGATTTAGTTCTCCCTGGAAAATTTCCCTGGAGAGCTGAGATGACGGGAATCTTCGCCTTCCTTGGGAATGGCTCGCTGAATTCCTTTGGAATGGCTCACTGAGGCCACGTCTGGTGGTGAAATTTATTTATTCTGCAATTAGGAGTCTAATCTTTGGAATCAGCATCAACGGAAGCACTGTGACAAAAGGCAATTAAAAACAAACGGAAACAAAAAAATAAACTGAAACTAATTAAAATTTTAAAGTAAGTCCCCCAAGTTCACCCGTCATGTCAGCCTTTTTTCAAGGCGCTTGTTTGATTTGTTCAAATTCAGCTGCTTCTGATGCGTATGAAAATTATCTGCTGGGCAATTATAGCAATGCCTCTCTTGGGGAGAAAAAAAAAAAAGGATCTTTCCCAGTAATGAGTGGCTGTTTGCAGAGGAGGGAGGCGCAGCAGGAACCGGGCTGTTGAGATGAGAGATGTTTCACGGTGGTCTGGGGATGTCGCGGCAGTCCTGCAGGGCAGGGCCCAATACTCCTGTCACACTGAGGAGTCACTGCCACCGTCACCCAAAACATCGTGATGTAATCATAATTACACATTTTTCTGCTCATACATATGTGTTCTTGTGTTCCATATGTACAGTGCAGCCATTAATGACGTTCCGGACAGTTTATTTTGGTAAGCCTTTTGCGTGGCTTATGCCTCTGAATTTGTTTTCTTATTTCTCATATCACTGGCACTCTGGGCCTCATGTTGACAAACGCCAACACCAGACTGCAAAGGCAATCAAAAGCCTAGAATCAAGGCTAGATACTGAAAGCTCCTATACCTGCACGAAGGAAGTGATTGAATGCACCTGACTAATGACGAATGATATTGTGTATGTATTGTATAAAGTGCTTAAATCCAGTGTGCTGGAATTGCAGAGCCAGAAACAAAAGAACTGGTGTCACTGTCCAAATACTTATGGACATAATGGGCATGGGCTCTGTGTACGTTTCTCCCGGGGGCCTGTCTCAGCTCGTTCTGGTGACCACACGAACAGCTGCAGCCTTCATTTCGTCTCTTTTTGTTTTTTAAGCACAGGAGGTCACACTGATAAGCAGAAGGTCACAGGTTCCGTCAGAACAGTTATAAAGAGCAGGTCCCCCCACCCTTGCACACAGCTCTCCTGAATATAAACACAGGGGTTGACACACATTCACAGTCTATTTTAGGCACACATGTTTCAGCCCAGATAATGAAACTAAATGGTGCTCCCTAGCCAGGATGGTCCAGAATGCATAAAGAGGGATCCTGACCCAGATTACTGAACAGGGACCAACCCAAAAGAAGTCTTTAACCCTCTGAAGAGCAAGGTCTTTTTGGACTGTTTTTTTTAAATTATTTCTTCTAAATTCTAAGTCAGTGTTCTAGAACTCCACTGCTGTCAGTCACCGGTAGTGATTGTGACATCAGCATTAGAATGTTTGGGTAAGGTTCTACTCACTCATTTGCGACCTCACTCCTTAAAGGGTCAATAAAATGGCTGTCATTTTTAACATCTGGAGCGCTTTCCTCAAGCCCTTGCTGGCGTTGCCGTGCGTCACCTGTACGGAGGTACGCGCTCTTCCTCTGCATTGTCCTGCCCGCTGCAGCCCTTTCACGGTCTGCAGGAAAGAGCGCTCTGTATGAAATGAGATTCAGATCAGTTCAACTCGGCACAAATTATAACTGACAGCTGTGACAATCCTCTATCAGGGTTGCCTCTCCTCAGCAGAACCCCCCCCCCTCCCTCCCCCCCGCCCCTGGGGCAGGCACGCTGGGTGCAGGCCTCAGCGCTGATTCTGACGGGGGTGGGAGAATGGGGGGATTGATGGAGTGGTCGTTGTGAATGGGAGAGCGGCCCTTTGGACGGGAGGGGAAGAAAGGAGTGGTTGTGCAGGAGAGAGAAAAGGGAGAGAGGGAGGAGGCAGGAAGTCGCCCCCCCCCCACTCTGCCCCCCCCTCCCCCCCACTCCTCTGTCAGTGTCAAAGGGGCTGCTGTAGAGAAAATAAACACCCCCCCCCCCCCCCCCCCGCCGGTCCCACAAAGAGCCGGTTTTTATTAATTATGAGCGTGTCGTGGGCGATGTGGCTCTGGACGTGTGGAGGACTGACCCCGGCTGAGCTCGTTTCTTTGAGAGCCCCCCGCTGGTCGATATCAGAACCATGCGGCTGATCCCCACAAGAACCGGCGTTCGAATTGGATCCGACACCCATCCCCAGCTGCCAACAGGGGGTATATGAAGTAGGATTACTGAGTTAGCTGGGTAACTGCACCGAGTAAAACCCACAAAGCAGGGTTACTGAGTTAGCTGGATAACTGCATCGAGTAAAACCCATAAAGCAGGGTTACTGAGATAGCTGGATAACTGCACTGTGTAAAACCCACAAAGCAGGATTACTGAGTTAGCCTGATAACTGCACTGAGTAAAACCCAGAACCCTCCCAAATCTGGAAGAACGGTTCCAGGTTTTTCTCAGTGCAGTTATCCGGCTAACTCCTGCATTGTGATACAGGCCCCAGCTCTCAGTCACAGCCCTGCAGTAGTGAATGTGTAAGGAGGTTGGTGATGGCGGTGATGTCGTTGACATGCATCTTACAGTCACATGACCCGGGAGGTAATTATACAGATTTACGACTCATTGATTCTGTGCAAATGGAGCAGTCTGAATGAGTGCTGTGTGTGTGTGTGTGTGTGTATCTGTCTGTGTCTGTGTGAGGGGAGTGTGTGTGTGTGTGTGTGTGTGTGTGAGGGGAGTGTGTGTGTGCACTCGTGTGTGTGTGTGTGTGTGTGTGTGTGTGTGTGTGTGTGTGTGTGTGAGGGGAGTGTGTGTGTGTATGTGTGTCTGCGCGCCTGCGCTTGTGTGTGTGTGTGTGTGTGTGTGTGTGTGTGTGTGTGTGTGTGAGATCAGAGTACATTATGTGTTCAAGATGAACATTGACTTTTTGCCCTGTGGTCGAAGATACCAAACACATAAGAAAGGAGATGATTGTTCGGTGGTGATGTTAAAAATATTTCAATGCAAAACTGCAATGTTTGTTCATTTGCACAGTGTGTGTGTGTTCATCTGCATATTGAGTGTGTGTGTATGTGTGTGTGTGTTCATTTGCATTTTGAGTCTCTGTCTGTGTCTCGTCCTGCCTCACATGTGTGTGTTTTCCTGGATGTTCAGAATTCTCAGCACCCTTGACAGCTCCACTGGTGTGTTCTGGACTGCATCACATCGAGTCTATTGTATTTGTGCCCTTTTTACTGAAGACCGCCACAAAGAGGCTTCACAGAGTAACAGAAAAAGAGGCCTGAAGCCCCAAACAGCACATGAGATTAAAAAAAACTCCCGGATCGGAGGAAGTCCGGCCATAGAGGGGAAACCCATCCTGGGCTGGCTGGGCTGTGTGCAGGAGTACTGCAGGGGTGGCTTTGGGTCAGGGCTGGAGGGCACTGCAGAGAGAAGAGTGTGTGTGTGTGTGTGTGTATGTGTATGTGTGTGAGTGTGTGTGTGTGTGTGTGTGTGCACTGTGGAGAGAAGAGTGTGTGTGTGTGCACTACGGAGAGAAGTGTGTGTGTGTGTGTGTGTGTGTGTGTGTGCACTACGGAGAGAACTGTGTGTGTGTGTGTGTGTGCACTGTGGATATAAGAGTGTGTGTGTATGTGTGACTGTAGTGGGATGTGGTCCCCACTAGGGTGGTAAAACAAGAATTTCCCAGCAGTGGGTCATACAGCCCGTCTGTGGGTCTGTTCAGGGCTGGAGAAGTGCAGCTCCATTCAAACAGGCCGTGTTCCGGGAACGGGCACCATCACCTCAAAGGCTGTAAATATCCAGCTGGGCAAATGGATTGATTGTAAAACACACACATGCTTGCGCTTACATGTACACACACACTCACACACACACACACAAACCTCCCTGCAGCTCTGACCTTGAGCTCAGCAGTCAGAGGGGGAATCTGAACCTGTCTCAGTGCAGCTGTATGTGCTTGAGTGTGCATGTGTGTGAGAGTGTGTGTATGTGAGAGAGTGTGTGTATGTGAGAGAGTGTGTGTATGTGAGAGAGTGTGTGTGTGTGAGAGTGAAAGAACAGTCGGCAGGGCAGGGGAGCAGTAGGCAGGATGGGGGAACAGTAGGCAGGTCGGGGAACAGTAGGCAGGTCAGGGGAACAGTAGGCAGGTCGGGGGAACAGTAGGCAGGATGGGGGAACAGTAGGCAGGATGGGGGAACAGTAGGCAGGCTGGGGGAACAGTAGGCAGGTCGGGGGAACAGTAGGCAGGACGGGGGAGCAGTAGGCAGGCTGGGGGAACAGTAGGCAGGTCGGGGAACAGTAGGCAGGTCGGGGGAACAGTAGGCCGGTCGGGGGAACAGTAGGCAGGATGGGGGAACAGTAGGCAGGTCGGGGGAACAGTAGGCAGGACGGGGGAGCAGTAGGCAGGCTGGGGGAACAGTAGGCAGGTCGGGGAACAGTAGGCAGGTCGGGGGAACAGTAGGCCGGTCGGGGGAACAGTAGGCAGGATGGGGGAACAGTAGGCAGGTCGGGGGAACAGTAGGCCGGTCGGGGGAACAGTAGGCAGGATGGGGGAACAGTAGGCAGGTCGGGGGAACAGTAGGCAGGACGGGGGAGCAGTAGGCAGGCTGGGGGAACAGTAGGCAGGTCGGGGAACAGTAGGCAGGTTGGGGGAACAGTAGGCCGGTCGTGGGAACAGTAGGCAGGATGGGGGAACAGTAGGCAGGTCGGGGGAACAGTAGGCAGGTTGGGGAACAGTAGGCAGGTCGGGGGAACAGTAGGCAGGTCGGGGGAACAGTAGGCAGGACGGGGAACAGTAGGCAGGCTGGGGGAACAGTAGGCAGGTCGGGGGAACAGTAGGCAGGACGGGGGAACAGTAGGCAGGTCGGGGGAACAGTAGGCAGGATGGGGGAACAGTAGGCAGGACGGGGAACAGTAGGCAGGCTGGGGGCTGAAGTGATTGACCCAGAATTGGGTCAGCGCTGAGGCGGAAACGCTTAGCTTCGTGACATCATCATCGATGTTCATTTTCTCACGCAGCAGGGTGACCGGAGCATCGCTCCGAACGGAGTTCCGTCTGTAATGAGATTCCCACTCCCGGATCGGCGTTCCGTCTGTAATGAGATTCCCACTCCTGGATCGCTTCCATTCTCACAGGATCAAGTCAGCGAAGGAGGGATTTGCTATCGACTCTGTCACTGCTCCCTCTGAGGTATCTGTGCATGGAAGGAGGTGTTCTTTCACACAGAGGTGCTCACTGGTTGTGTAATGGAAGCAGAAACAAGACCAGGCTTGATATGGTCTGAGATACTATCTATCTATATCTATCAGTAAATGGCTAAATAACAAATGAGGAAAACTCAGCAGTGGGTCCACTTTAGTGGTGGGAGAAGGCGAGCATTCCTGGGCTGAATGGCCTGTTCTCTGCATTATGGCTCCATACTGTAAATTGGGTTGTAAATTCATCCAGAACCCATCCATGATTTATCGGTCCCACCGAGCCCCTTTGACACCCCCGCCGGAGATACGACACCCCAGTGCGACGTAGCGGAGGTCTCCCGGAGCGGTCCGCAGACTTCGATGACTTCGAGTGCTCGTTATCCTCATCTGTACGGCTGCTGTTTTCACTTTGCTGTTCAGAATGCGCTTACGTGTGTCGAGTTCCCCCTAATGGATGTAGCGTTGTGCTGCGTCCTGCTAGCACTGTGCTAAAGGTCTGTAGTGTAATGTAATGAGCCTGTATGTTGAGTATCGACTGTACGTTGCTGTGATTGACAGGGCTGTTTGAGATGGGGGGGGGGGGGGGTGTGAGTTATGAGTAAAAATGCAATCCTGTAAATGGATGCGGTGATAAAGGGGGTGATGGGAAGGTGCTGCTGCAGATCAATCAGCCCGTCAGAGAGAGGAGCGACAATGGAGAGGGGAGGATTGGAGTGGGTCGGGCTGGGGTTGTGTAGCAGGGTTGGGTTGTGTAGCGGGCTTGGGTTGTGTAGCGGGGTTGGTGTGTTGGGTTGAGTGTCAGGGTTGGGGGTTGGGCTGTGTAACAGGGTTTGGGGTTGGGTTGGGGGGTTGGGTTGTGTAGCAGGGTTTGGGGTTGGGTTGGGGGGTTGGGTTGTGTAGCAGGGTTTGGGGTTGGGTTGGGGGTTGGGTTGTGTAGTGGAGTTGGGTTGTGTAGCAGGATTGGGTTGTGTAACAGGGTTTGGGGTTGGGTTGTGTAGTGGAGTTGGGTTGTGGTTGTGTAGCAGGGTTGGGAGTTGGGTTGAGTGTCAGGGTTTGGGGGGTTGGGCTGTGTAACAGGGTTGGGGGTTGGGTTGTGTAACAGGGTTTGGGGTTGGGTTGGGGGGTTGGGTTGTGTAGCAGGGTTGGGGGTTGGGTTGTGTAACAGGGTTGGGGGTTGGGTTGTGTAACAGGGTTTGGGGTTGGGTTGGGGGGTTGGGTTGTGTAGCAGGGTTTGGGGTTGGGTTGGAGGGTTGGGTTGTGTAGCAGGGTTTGGGGTTGGGTTGGGGGGTTGGGTTGTGTAGCAGGGTTGGGGGTTGGGTTGTGTAGTGGAGTTGGGTTGTGGTTGTGTGGCAGATGTGATGCTCAGTGGACCCCATGTCCAGTCCTGGCAGGCGTTTGGGGGCGTCTGGCGGGCAGTGGGGCGCTGGCAGGGCAGAGGGCCCAGTGGGCTCCCGGCCCAGACTGCCGTTAACACAGGTGACAAACGAGAGGGACACCTGCTCCCCTCCCTCGCTGTTCACCGGGGCGTCCCTGACCTCCTCCTGACGCTGCCCCGCTGTCGCGTAACCGTGGTTACCCTCCCGCCGCGATTCTTCCACGGCTCAGTTTGTCAAAAGCACGTCTTCTCTCATCGCTGAGTTTTCTTTTACGGCCATTTTAAAGCGCTGAGCAGAGTCTAACTTCACGACTCGAGTGGACAGTCATCGGACAGCAGTTTCTATAGCGACACACAGCCCGATTTTTGATTGGCTACAGCTCACGCTGAGGCGTGGGCCCTGCGGGGAAGGGGAGGATTGTGGGATATTTCGGTCATTTCTTCCCGTGGTTACTCTGGCACGGAGCAGAGCCCTGAAACGGAGCCTCCAGAGTTAATCTCCTGTTCCTCTGACACAATGAATAATAATGATTATGCAGTGATTCATTCTTTTTTACGCGCAGAAGCAGAAGCAGAAGCAGAAGCAGAAGCTGATACGACCCTTTCTGCAGAATATAATCCCATCCGTGACCCCGTAAGATTTGCATCAATTAAAGAAATGACTTCCTATGAATCCTTTATCCACACAGGTTTTATTTTTAAGAGACGGATGGAATTATAATCATTCCCTCCCCAAGAAAAGCCCAGAGCCTTTAAGGCTCACTCTATTATGCAGAATTTTTACCTTGAAGGTATTATAAAATAGCGCCGATCATTGCTCGATCATATCTACCACGCACCTGCAATCTCTGTCTTTGCACGTGTCTGGCGATTCCCCGTTCCTCAGCCTGCGATTCTTCCAGATGTTTCTTCGCACTCGTCTCTCTGCGGGGAGGGGAGGGGTGGGGGATTTATTTTTGTTACCATGGGTTTTTCAACATTCTAAATCGGCGTTCTAGAACTCTGGGGTGATTGTGACTTCAGCACCGGAATGTTCAGTTAAGAACATTCTAATTGCATGCTGCATTTGGAATCTTGCACCTTGAAGTGTTTAATGATCTGCAGTGCGCTGAGGGGTCCTACAGTGCCATTCTAACCTGCCGTGCACTGGACTCCCGCACGGTGTAGTTTAGTGGGAGAACGCCACAGGAACGCAATTTACTCCTGTCCAGCGAGAGAATGTCAAAGCTGCTCATAAGATTATCTTGTGTCAGCAGGTCCTTGTTGTGTGGAATTCGACTTACATAAGTTAAGACTTAAACTTAATTAAGCCTCATCTGATGTACCATATATGTGCGGTATTTAAGATGGAATGAGGAGACCCAGTTGAGCACTTTTCCCATTAGGCTGCTGAGATCTGGCTTCTGTATGGGGGAGTGTTCTTAACGGGCTGGAGCATGTTCAATTCAGTTCAGTTTTATCTGTGTAGAGCTTTTCATAGAGACTGTCACACAGACAGAAGGCAAAGGGCAAACACCAGACCAGAGCCACAAACTAACGCAAATAGAGGAGGTAAAGAACTCCTGAAAACACCCTCAAACAGTCATGCAAAAAAACTCCTCAGTGGGAGGAAATCTCAGCAGAGCCCTGGCTATAGAGGGGGCTGGCTGGCAAGGTGTGAAGGTAGGATGGATTACATTACATTACATTATTGACATTTGACAGACGCTCTTATCCAGAGCGACATACAGTTGATTAGACTAAGCAGGAGACAATCCTCCCCTGGAGCAATGCAGGGTTAAGGGCCTTGCTCAAGGGCCCAACGGCTGTGTGGATCCTATTGTGGCTACACCGGGATTCAAACCACTGACCTTGCCTGTCCCAGTCATTTACCTTAACCACTACGCTACCGGCCGCCATAAATACACAAATGTCATAAGAAATCTATTACAGCAATTGAAACGGGCTCTACTGTTTCAGTTTCAGTTACAGCCGGACAGGCAGGAGGATGAGAGGTGAGGGAGAGAGCAGTGGGCGGTTTCAGAGGGGCAGGGTGATGCGCTGCATTGTCTCCTGTGCTTGCGTTGTTTTTCTCTGGAAGCTGACATCCTGTGCAGTTTGAGTCATGGTTCCTCACGCGTCTGAGGGGGCGGGGAGGGGGCAGGGAGGGGGCATGGAGAGTCCCGCGGGCAGCTCAAACCACCAGCAGGATGTCTGCTTCCAGAGAAAAACGACAGACGCACAGGAGTCCGGCTAGGCTAGCCTAGCGGCTGAGGTGCTAACCTGCTTGACTGGGACCCGGAAGGTTGGCGGTTCAAGCCCCAGTGTAGCCACAGTAAGACCAGTGCAGCTGTTGGGCCTTTGCGCCAGGCCCTTCACCCCACTCCCCAGTGCACCAGGGGGGATTGGCCCCTGCGTAGTGTAGTGAACGGCGGTGTAAGACGGTGGGAGGAGCGCCCGTCAGACACAGTGACTGTGAGGTGCTGCTGGGTCACAGGAACGCGTGGAGCTGAAGAAAGGACTCGCACACTCACGTGGTTTACTGAGCCTTATGAAGGGTGGACGTTTTGACCTCAACGGTCTTCATCAGAACAAAAACTGTCAAAACCCCCCCTCCCCCAGTGACTCTACCCCCCCCTTCCCCACCCCTCCCCAGTGACTCTACCCCCCCTGCCCCCCTCCCTCTCTGGAGTGCCTTTGCTCTCTGAGAGGTGAGCACTCACACGGCTTCCTGTCAGGTGACCTTTGACCTCTACACCCCACACATCTGCAGAGAGAGCGTAGCCCTAATGGCAGTGCTTCAGCAGTGCTGGGTGTGATGTCTCAATCTCACAAGAAAAATGTACCCCCGCCTCCACTCACCTCCCGACCTGCAGGTGCTCCCGATTCTCACACCAACCCGCCCTACCCCCCCCCGCCCCGCGTCCCACACAGATACAGAGGGACGTTCTCAGCTGCCATTCCTTCGCTTCCCTTTCTTAGGAAAGGTGAAATACGGCAGCGTTGCAGCATAGCGGTTTGGGACCTGGGATTGCAGCAGGAAGGCTGAGGCTGAGCTTCATGCTGCTGTGCTGCCTCTGAGTGACACACTTGAGCCAAAATGGCTTCTGTAAGTGTCCAGCTGTATGAATGATTATATGTTTAAAAACAAAAATGAGGTTAGATGGACTGGCATTAACGGATGTTGTTGTTCACTAATACTACTGAGTTTTAGTGAACAACAGTTCATATGTACAGCTTTGTTTATGTGTTTGTACATTTGTTATTGGTTAACTAATTAGGAGTTTATCTGACATTACAAATGAAACAAATGCACGGTTAATTGCATGCTTTGCAATTGATGTATTCGTACAGCATTCATTTATGTTACAACTACTGTACATTAGTTTATGACAATTCGTGTAACGTTATTGTAAAGTGTGACCAACAATCAGATCTCGGGGTGGATAGGATCCTCTTCCACATGTGGAACTGTAATGTGGTGTCTGTGGTCATCCTGACACACAGGCAGGGTCTGAATCAGCTGCAGTGACAAAGGGAGTGGAGCTCTGTGTCCTGTGTGAATGAAAGGAGAGGAAGTGGGGGGCGGGGTGCTCAGGTAGCTCTCTGTGCTCGTCAA
>NC_083773.1:1660741-1675741 GCF_963514075.1 Conger conger | reverse complement strand
CATTTGCCCCAGAGAGTTTCCCATGTTTGACCCACATTCGTTCGTCTCCTCTGGTTTTACCCCTCTGCTCGCTGCACAGTGACTCCGCTTAGTTAGGCACTATTTCCTTATTTTGCTTTGTTATTTTTCCTTAATTATTTTTGAAGTTGATTCTGGGTGGAAAGTCTTTTTGAACTAAAGCCTAGTGTTTAAAGCTGCCCTCGTGTTTAAACCTGTACGCCTGTAGCGTAGTTTGAAGGTTGGTAGCCACAATAAGATCTGCACAGCCATTGGGCCCTTGAGCAAGGCCCTTAACCCTGCATTGCTCCAGGGGAGGATTGTCTCCTGCTTAGTCTAATCAACTGTATGTCGCTCTGGATAAGAGCGTCTGCCAAATGCCAATAATGTAATCTATGTAATGCCCAGTACCCAGTCAACCTCCTAAGACCAGCCAGGTTTAGTTGGTTAGTTGGACAGCCAGGTTTGGTTGGTTAGTTGGACAGCCAGGTTTAGTTGATTAGTTGGACAGCTAGGTTTGGTTGGTTAGTTGGACAGCCAGGTTTAGTTGGTTAGATAAGATAATGGATGGATGGAATACAGTATATGTATTTTTAAATTGTGAGCTATTCATATATATGTATATATACACACACATTAGTCCAGGACTGAGCTTCATTTGTGTCTGTGAAGCCAGCCCTGTATACAGTATGTTGCTATGAATATACAGTATTTGTGTGTGCATTTACAGTCTATAAAGCATCCATCCATCCATCCATTATCTTAACCCGCTTATCCTGAACAGGGGCGCAGGGGGGCTGGAGCCTATCCCAGCATACATTGGGCGAAAGGCAGGAATACACCCTGGGCAGGTCGCCAGTCCATCGCAGGGCACACACACCATTCACTCACACACTCATACCTACGGGCAATTTAGACTCTCCAATCAGCCTAACCTGCATGTCTTTGGACTGTGGGAGGAAACCGGAGTACCCGGAGGAAACCCACGCAGACACGGGGAGAACATGCAAACTCCGCACAGAGAGGCCCCGGCCGACGGGGATTCGAACCCAGGACCTCCTTGCTGTGAGGCGGCAGTGCTGCCCACTGCACCATCCGTGCTGCCATATATAAAGCACACAGCTGTAATTTGTGAATGAGTGTTTAAGGCCGGGTGGCTGGCCTGCATGGAGAGCTGACCCAGGTGTTTGTATAGCAGTGTGTGTGAGTGATAGAGCGCAGCAGGCTTTGATCTCCCCGAACATGTAAATATCCTGTCTGGCACAAAGCCTGCTGGGTAATCTGGCCCTGCCAGGAGAGAGAGAGCGAGAGAGAGAGAGCGAAAGAGTGAGGGAGAGAGGGAGAGAGGGAGAGAGAGTGAGGAAGGGAGAGAGAGAGTGAGGGAGAGAGAAAGAGTGAGATGGGGAGAGAGAGAGAGAAAGAGAGAGGGGGAGAGGGGGAGAGGGGGAGAGGGAGGGATAGTGAGTTAGAGGGAGAGAGAAAGAGAGAGAGGGGGAGAGGGAGGGAGTGAGAGTGGGATCTATGCAAATCCACGCTATCAGCATGTAAAGAAAACGGCTCCAGACCTAAACACGGGGCTCAGTAAACCAGCAGAGAGGTGGAAACCTGCCTCTGTGTTGAAAAGGCTTTTCTTGTCACAAGGCAAGCAGTGTTAAAAACGGAGAAATCGCTGCAATCTGCAGTGAGTGACCTCCCTCTCCCTCTCCCTCTCTCTCTCTCCCTCTCCCTCTCCCTCTCTCTCTCTCCCTCTCCCTCTCCCTCTCCCTCTCTCTCTCTCCCTCTCCCTCCCTCTCCCTCTCTCTCCCTCTCTCTCCCTCTCTCCCTCTCGCTCTCTCTCTCCCTCTCCCTCTCCCTCTCTCTCTCTCTCTCCCTCCCTCCCTCTCGCTCTCGCTCTCGCTCCTCCGTGTGACTGCCGGGCTCACAGGACCTGTGACTGGTCTCTGTGTTTCCTCTTCTGTCTGCTCTCAACTGGCAGTGAGCAGACCTGTGACAGGTCTTCCTCTTCTGTCTGCTCTCAACTGGCAGTGAGCAGACCTGTGACAGGTCTTCCTCTTCTGTCTGCTCTCAACTGGCAGTGAGCAGACCTGTGACAGGTCTTCCTCTTCTGTCTGCTCTCAACTGGCAGCAAGCAGACCTGTGTGTGACGTGTGATTGCTTTAGGATCAAACACTAAAAGATTAAAAAGATTGCCAGTGATGTGCGACAGTTTGGCTAATGTCAAGGGTTGCCGGCGGGGTGAGAGAAGTTCACTTTCAAAGCTCAAAGTCATTTATAACAAGTTAGTTTGTTCTACTTCAGATATAAGATTTTAATGAGATTTAAAGTTTGATTAAATAAAAAAAAACACTTGAGCTGACATATCATTTTTTGCAGTCAAACCCACAGGTTTGGTTTCCAGGGAGGACTCTGTTCCCTTGAGCAACGTGCCCAAGCAGAATGACTTCAGCGCGTCAGTACTGTACATGCAGCTGTATAATGGATGCTGTGTGAACCCTGTGTTAGTCACTCTGGCAAACGGCCCATAATGTGGCACTAATGTAATGTAATGTAATGTGCAGTAATGGATGGGTAAGGGGTGGGGGAGAGTTGCTTGCCAGCCAGGCAGCCTTCGCAGTGATGAAAAGGCTGAGAACACAGACGATAAACACGTCCTGAGTGTTTATTTGACTGGGTCAGAGTCTGGGCAGTTATCAGCGGGGGGTGGGGGGGTTCTGTGTGTGGGCTTCCCTCTACTTCCTGTCTGCGTCGCCCAATTAATAACCATACCGGCGGCACGGGACCGTATGATCACCAGCAGCTGCTGGAATAAAGGCAATTTCCTTTAAGGCTTTTCTTTCTGAAAACAAACAACGCTCCCTGAGGGATCGTAGACTGACTGATGTGCACTGCACCTACACTTCTTTAGTTTCAACCCTTTAAGGAGTGAGGTCACAATGTCCAGCACTATGACAGCTGATTCCTATCAAGGTCTTGTTAATGAGTAGAATCAGGAGTATCAGTGCTGGGCGGTCGCATTTTACTCAAACCCCTCGCCATTAGGCTGGCATAACAGCTGTCCTACATATGACATCATGATGTCAGTTGATATAAAACTGTCATTCTTTTATCGGGAAATGTTATGGCAGATGTTGCTGCTTGTTATGTCAGCCTTATGACGAGGCGTTTATGTCAGCCTTATGACGAGGAGTTTGAGTAAAGTGTTGCGGAATGTTCTGCGCATTCTAATGCTGATGTCACAACCAGCGCTGGTGACTGGAGGCAATGAGTTCTAGAACACTGACTTGGACTGTTGAAAAAAACATTCCATTAAACCTGCCCTCCGAAGGGTTAATGCACTGTCTCCACACCAAACAGTGTCATAGAGACCGGAAATAAAAGCTCCTGGACTGTTGCCCTGCTCTGTTTGCTTGTTTTTGTTTCCGAGAACTTGATTGTCGGCTGATGACAAAGTGTGGACACTGATGTTAACATTGTTGCCCGGGGGTTTGTCGTGTGAAAATTCTTGTGTAATGATGGGTTCCAGATGTGGCAAACTGATCACCTTTTGATAGCATTTGTGGGAGCTTTTAAAATGAATGTTTACGAGCGTGCACTGAAACACTGAAATGTTTCCCCACGCCTGTACCCCCGCACTGAGCTTTCTCAGCCTAGCGACAGTCAGGGTTTTTCACTGGAGCGTACCCCCGTAGACCATCATGGTTGTGGCCCAATCAGAGCAGGTTCTCCCTGAGAGAGATGAATACAGGGAAGGAGGGTGGCTCAGGAGGTTTTGAAACAGCTGGTAGCCGGTTGGCCAGTTCAGACCGGCTCCCAGCTTGACATGGTTTGACCAGCTATGTTTTTAAAGCTCAGACAGGCTCCCAGCACTAGCAGGTTGACCAGCGAGACCAGCTTATGACCAGCTTGGTCATGGTGGTTGACCAGCACATACCCGGCTAGACCAGCTAGACCAGCTTTATGACCGGCTTGACCAGCTGAATCTTCAAGCTGCCATTGCTGGCATAGCTGGATGTTACAGCGAGGAAGTGCTCCCTCCCATTGCTATCTCGTGGAAGGGAAATGAGGGGGGGCTCATTTCCTCCACCCCCGCTCATGACCCACTGAACTGTTTTTTCAGGCGCTGTGGGTGTGGGGGGTGGGGGAGGTCTGTTTTGTTGGAGAAATACAAACCGCGGCCCTCGTGTGCCAGGGTGGAGAGGAACTGCTCAGCCCTGTTGCCCTGTCATCAGCGCTGTTCCTGGACAGAGAGCTAGCGTGTCATAACCCCTTCCACCGCTTCAACAACACACGGTGTCTCAAGTTCAGCATAGAGCAGGGCTGCCCAACCCTTTTCCTGGAGCTCTACTGTCCCATAGGTTTTCACTCCAACCCTAGCAAAGCACACCACATTCAACAGCTAGAGCAGGGCTGCCCAACCCTGTTCCTGGAGATCTACCATCCTGTAGATCAGCTAGAGACCTCACTGAGCTGCTGATTAATAGAATCATATGTGCCATATTCAGGCTGAAATTAAAACTTACAGGACAGTAGACCTCCAGGAGCAGGGTTTGGCAGCCCTGCTCTAGCTGTTGAATGAGGTGTGCCTTGTTAGGGTTTGGAGTGAAAACCTATAGGACGGTAGACCACCAGGAGCAGGGTTGGGCAGCCCTGGTCTAGAGGATTAACAACAGTGAAGCGGGGGACTGCGCTGCCTGGCTTCTCTGATCCGTGCTGTCAGGGGAAGGGGGGGTAAACAGCCTCGGACCGGACCCACAGAAAGGGGAGCGATGTCTCCTTAATGACGCTGAATTGGCTGAATTACTCAGTCTCGTGTTGTTCATGGTAAAGCCCCTTTAAGCCGATTCACCGCTTAGTGAGACTGAAAGGATCGGGGGGAGATATAAAGCTGTATTTATCGCCCCTGGGGGCCCTGTTCTCAAACAAACCAGACCCTGGATTTATTCCCGATCCCGGTCCCCCTTTCCACACGACGCCGTCTAATTGGCAGGTTTCACAAGGCTCTCTTTGTTTTCTTTGGTGGTGTTGCCACTGTTGGACTGGTTGACATTTGTGTAAAGGAGCCAGTAAAGCAACTGAACTGTTGTGGCCTTCGCCTATGGAAGAAAAGGCACTGTATTTTTTCACTCTTTCACATGCAGCGCCACCCACAGGCTAGGAGGCTTACTGCTTCTGCCTGATATATTTTTTAGGCTGGTGTGAATATGCACAAGTGGATATTTGTTGCCACTGTTTGAGGGTTTTTCTCCCCACCTAGCCCTGTATTTGTGCTATTTTGGCATGGTGTTTGCCCTTTCTTTTTTGCCCCTCTGTAAAGCGTCTTTGTGACAGTCTCTGTAAAAAAGCGTGCTTCAAATAAACTTTAATTTAACTGAATATACTGGAAGACTTCCTCAATGTTTAAGCATTTATACTGTACATGTTTCTGAGTGCAACAGAGGGAAGGTACGTTGTGGCAGTGTGGGTGTATACAGCCAGTCCATCATGCACCCTGCTCCTGGTGAATGGTTGAAGATAAGCAGGTGTGGGCTTGGTTAGTACTTGGGTGGGAGACTAAGAAAACGAAGTTGCTGCTGCAGTGCAGCGATGGGGACACTGTGCTGTAGGAGACGCTTCCCCGGTGTCCTGGCTCTTTCAGCCTGCCACCCCATCATGCCCTGATCAGTTGGCAAAAACATTCTTCTCTCCCTCTCCACCTCATCCATCCATCCATCCTTACAAACAGTGCAGGGTGGAACAGAGGCTCTGTTGGTGTGAAATCTCCTGGTGTTCCGACTTGGAAAATAGAGGTGTACAAGATGACACCTCATACTCGGGGGGTCAGTATTAATGTTGTACTCAACACAGTGTGGAACCCTGTCCCCGACACTGTATCTGTGTTAAGCTGAGCCCCCCCCATGGGATTTGCACTCCAGTTAACCCCCCCCCCCCACCCAGCCTGAGAGTGAGCAGCTGTCTGGTGTGGGAGGAGGCAGCTGAGGCCTGCAGTGTTTTGGGGGGGGGTTAGGGGAGTGTGTTAGGGTGAGGGGGGGCTCTGCTGCCCCAGGACAGCAGTGCCTTGGGCCATCAGCCCAGTATGGGGGGGTAGGAGGTGGGGGGGGAGTGACTGTGGTAATTATTCACTTCCTCTCATAACCAGGGCACGGGCCCCCCCCCCCCCCCTCCTCCTGCTTTAGACGAGGTGCGCAGTGTTTCTGGACGAGCAGCGATGCTCCTCTCTGGGCTAATGAGGCTCAGAGGAGAGAGGGTGTCAGTGTCTGTTTCACTTCCACAGGACACTCCTCTCTCTGACCCACCTCTCTCTGACCCACCTCTCTGTGACCCACCTCTCTCTGACCCACCTCTCTGTGACCCACCTCTCTCTGACCCACCTCTCTGTGACCCACCTCTCTGTGACCCACCTCTCTCTGACCCACCTCTCTCTGACCCACCTCTCTGTGACCCACCTCTCTCTGACCCACCTCTCTGACTGGCACCTCTGGCCTTGGCGGTTTTAATAATGACGGCGTTAACTGTGTCTCAATCTATCAATCTCTTGATCAGAATCTAACGTGCTGTTCAGAAGTTATTGCGTTACTGAGCAGTGTTTAAAGAGAAGCATCTAGCAGTGGTGCAATTGTTTACGTATTTCAGGAAATACTATCATAATAATAATAATAATAATAATAATAATAATAATACTTTCTTACATAAAGTACAATGTGCTTCATACAGCTAAAAGAATGACGAAAATACACAGAACACACATAATAGATAGAACACAACTCAAATTTTAAATAAAGATACCCCCAGAAACGTGGGTTTTTGTTAGGAAATTAAGGGCTGAATGGTTTTTAAATGCATGTTTAAATACATGTTTAAATGCATGTTTAAATGCATGTTTAAATGCATGTTTAAATGTATGTTTAAATGCATGTTTAAATGCATGTTTAAATGCATGTTTAAATGCATGTTCAGAGGAGCCTCTTGCGTGATGGTGGTGATCTGATCTGGCTCTGCCCTGGTGCTCACTGACCTGGTAAAATGAACCTCCTTCTCCTGGCCCTGTCCAATCAGCCAGTCAGGTCAGTCTAACATGTCAGAGTGACGGATCCCATCGGTGGGATTGGACGGTTCTGGGGCTCTGGGCTCTGGGCTCTGGGCTCTGGGGCTCTGGGCTCTGGGCTCTGGGCTCTGGGCTCTGGGTTCTGGGTTCTGGGGCTCTGGGCTCTGGGTTCTGGGTTCTGGGTTCTGGGCTCTGGGCTCTGGGTTCTGGGTTCTGGGTTCTGGGTTCTGGGCTCTGGGGCTCTGGGGCTCTGGGTTCTGGGCTGTGGGGCTCTGGGCTGTGGGGCTCTGGGCTCTGGGCTCTGGGCTGTGGGGCTCTGGGCTCTGGGGCTCTGGGCTCTGGGCTCTGGGCTCTGGGGCTCTGGGGCTCTGGGGCTCTGGGGCTCTGGGCTCTGGGGCTCTGGGCTCTGGGCTCTGGGCTCTGGGCTCTGGGCTCTGGGTTCTGGGCTCTGGGCTCTGGGCTCTGGGCTGTGGGGCTCTGGGCTCTGGGCTCTGGGGCTCTGGGCTCTGGGCTGTGGGGCTCTGGGCTGTGGGGCTCTGGGCTCTGGGCTCTGGGCTCTGGGCTCTGGGCTCTGGGCTCTGGGCTCTGGATTCTGGGCTCTGGGCTCTGGGCTCTGGGCTCTGGATTCTGGGCTCTGGGCTCTGGTTCTGTGGGCTGCCACAGCCACTGCAGAAAACATTTACAATGTTTTACTCTTGTATGAAGACGTAAGATCTGATTTTATTTCGCTCAAGTAGAAAATACTAGCTTGTAGTTTTTTGCTTGACCGGTGAAATTTTGTTATCCTGCTGGCAAACTGTCTTTGTCTCATTGGCAATATTTTCATCCTATTTAGCAAAGAAGTAAAATAAATATCTACTGACATCATAAATGTCAATATGAGACTAAAAAAATGAAATAATACATTGCAAATATTTTTTGCAGTGTCTATGGCTGTTTCAGCAGCCTGTACTTGTAGCAGTTGAGTCTATCTGGTACGCATTGAGACCCCCCCCCCAAGCTCCACCCCCACTGTGGAGCCCTGCAGCTGTAGCTCAACATGAATGATTATCCTGCCAATCACAAGGCACTTATGACGACAGTATCTGGACTGCTGCAGATCCACAGACCTTACACACGGTCTGACTGTGACTCTCTTTCACTCACTCACTCACTGTACGTCAGACATTCATTTCAAAGTTTGTTATAATAGATCATAGATATGTGCCAATCCTTCCTGGAGAAACTTTTTTTACAAATATTATTTGTAAAAAAATATAGGCATAAATATATAGGGCTTTGCTTTGAACGGCAAAATACTACCCTTGCCCTTTGATCTTTCCCTCTTACACTTGATCAATCAGTCAAGTAAATCTTTTGTTTTATTTATTTAGTTTTACACTTTATTCTGTGGGGTTGAGTGGGGTTATCGTTTAGTTGTCGTTTATGCAGCTGGAAAAAAAACATTCTGAAAGTGATCCGAACAATATCGTTCATCACTGTCGTTGTTACAGTTGTGTTGTAGATTTTTAAAACGATACATGTATAGTTATAGTTATCGGGTGTGGCTAGGCCTTTGCTCTTGGTATCTCGTTATGGGGCAGCCTGTAGCATAGTGGTTAAGGTCCTTGGCTGGGACCCAGAAGGTTGGTGGTTCAAGCCCCAGTGTAGCCACAATAAGATCCACACAGCTGTTAAACCCTCATTGCTCCAGGGGGGATTGTCCCCTGCTTTGTCTCATCGACTGTGAGTCACTTTGGATCAAAGCGTCGGCTAAATAACACATTATTTATAGTTGATCTATCAGCAGGAAGTCACGCGGCCCCGTGTGTGATCTGCTGTGTGTCTCTCGTCTGTGTCTCAGGATCCGGCCGCAGATGGCGAAGGAGAAGATCGAGGGCTGCCACATCTGCACACTGGTGACGCCCGGGGAGCCCCAGGTGCTGCTGGGGAAGGACAAGGCCTTCACCTACGACTTTGTGTTCGACATGGAGGCGCAGCAGGAGCAGATCTACTCCGCCTGCGTGCACAAGCTGATCGAGGGCTGCTTCGAGGGCTACAACGCCACCGTGTTCGCCTACGGACAGGTATGACCACTGTGTTCACCTACAGACAGGTACACCTCCACCGTGTTCACCTACAGACAGGTACACCTCCACCGTGTTCACCTACAGACAGGTATGACCACCGTGTTCACCTACAGACAGGTATGACCACCGTGTTCACCTACAGACAGGTACACCTCCACCATGTTCACCTACAGACAGGTATGACCACTGTGTTCACCTACAGACAGGTATGACCACTGTGTTCACCTACAGACAGGTACACCTCCACCGTGTTCACCTACAGACAGGTACACCTCCACCATGTTCACCTACAGACAGGTACACCTCCACTGTGTTCCCCTACAGACAGGTACACCTCCACCGTGTTCACCTACAGACAGGTACACCTCCACCGTGTTCACCTACAGACAGGTACACCACTGTGTTTACCGTGTTCGCCTACAGACAGGTACACCACTATGTTTACTGTGTTCGCCTACAGACAGGTACACCACTATGTTTACTGTGTTCGCCTACAGACAGGTCGCCACCCAGCTTCTCACCAGCACATTGGCTCAGACCCTCATAGCTACATCAGAATCCTGCACCGGCCCTTTTTGGATAAGACTGGACTACATACTACACAATATATTAGAATTTGTGCATGTTGTTCCTGCACATACTCGGCACAGCCTGTAGGCTAGTGGCTAAGGTGCTTGACTGGGACCTGGAAGGTTGGTGGTTCAAGCCCCAGTGTAGCCATGATGCATGACTCCAGGGGGGATTCCCCCCTGCTTAGTCTAATCAACTGTAAGTCACTTTGGAAAAAAGCATGAACTAAATACCATGATGTACAAAACTCCACTGCTCTCCAGGCGCTGGGGCCTGTGTCACTGAGATGTTTCAGACAAGACTGACAGGTGGAACCTTTTCAGCAGCTTCCTGTTGACCTCTGTTCTGAGACAGGAAGCAGCTCAGCCCGCGCGCTCTCTCTCTGACGGAGATTATCTCTGTCTCCCGGGCGCAGACGGGCTCGGGGAAGACGTACACGATGGGGACGGGGTTCGACGTGAACGTGGCGGACAGCGAGCAGGGGATCGTGCCGCGCGCCGTGCACCAGCTGTTCCAGGGCATCCAGCGACGCCGCGGGGGGGCGCAGCCCGGGGGGGGGCAGCCCCCGGAGTTCAAAGTCAGCGCCCAGTTCCTGGAGGTGAGGGGGGAACGGGCTTTTAGTGTGCTGGGGCCTGTGTGACTGAGCACCGTGCTGGGGCCTGTGTCACTGAGCACCGCGCTGGGGCCTGTGTCACTGAGCACTGCGCTGGGGCCTGTGTCACTGAGCACTGCGCTGGGGCCTGTGTCACTGAGCACTGTGCTGGGGCCTGTGTCACTGAGCACTGCGCTGGGGCCTGTGTCACTGAGCACTGCGCTGGGGCCTGTGTCACTGAGCACCGTGCTGGGGCCTGTGTCACTGAGCACCGTGCTGGGGCCTGTGTCACTGAGCACCGCACTGGGGCCTGTGTCACTGAGCACCGTGCTGGGGCCTGTGTCACTGAGCACTGTGCTGGGGCCTGTGTCACTGAGCACTGCACTGGGGCCTGTGTCACTGAGCACCGCACTGGGGCCTGTGTCACTGAGCACCGCACTGGGGCCTGTGTCACTGAGCAGGACTGCTGTGAGAGCCTGTGTCACTGGGATCAGTGTCACCACACTCAGATCAGCGCTGCTGTTAACCACACATTGCTCCAGAGGGGATTGGCCTCTGCTTAGTCTTATCAACTGAGTCGAGTGTCAGCTAAATAACTGGATATAACTGCTGAGTAGAACCCATAGCAGCTCTTCTTCAGTCCATGTTCCAGATTTGGGAGGGCTCCAGGTTTTACTCAGTGCACCTAGCCAGCTAAACTGTAATCCTGCTTTGTGGAACAGGCTCATGGGATGGCATAACATCTCTGAAAAAGCATTACAGAAATCACCAATATGTGGGGTCTCAGGGGGTGGGGTGGGGAGTTTTTAGGGGGCTTAAAAGGTTGACAGTCTTAAGCTGGCCCACAGAGACTGCATTTGCATGGAGCTCCACCCCTGATTATCAGACACTGATTGCCTCATCCAGAGTGGATATTATAATGACCCTAACAGAAAGACTGATCTCATATTGATCCTGGTCCCCTGTGTGTTTTATATTTGTGTTTTTACTGAATCGAATGTGTCCTTGTTTGCTTTGACCTGCGGCCAGCTGTCGGATGATTGATTGACCCTTTGGCGGCCGGCTGTTCTGCACTCAAGCAGACATGCAGTATTGATTGGGTTTGAGGAGGCTGATGTGTGTTTCTGCCGCAGACCGAGATCCGTTTCACCTCTACTGTCCTCTGTCGATACTCTGCAGCCCGACAGCAGCGTGTCTGAGTCCTGAAATGCACATTACAGTGAAGAATGCCTCTCTGTATGGGGAAGATGCATGGAGTGGGTTATAAACCACAACAGGAGACCAGCAACACCAGGACATCCGCATCAGACCTGAGATACATCATTATTTTGAATTCAGATACTTTTCGACACTGTCCTGAGTGTGTCTGGTGTATTGGAACCGATTAAATGTGCAAACCCCACCTCTTGGTTTGGCTCAGTTGTACCAGGCAAGATCAATCGAGCACAAAAAAGTTTTTGAATCCAAAACGATTTTGTATTTGAACCAGGTCTGATTCGATATTCGTTGTATCAGTAAAGACCACACTGGATAAATACCAGAAATATCAGCATTTAGTTTTGTCCTGATTCTATGTGCCTGACGGTAAGCTGGAAATAAGGGATGTCTTATTATTGCTTATTTTCTGATGAACCTTGCTGCGTTTATCCTTTACTCTACAGGTGGTATATAAATTAAAAATGTGATATATTATTAAGAGTATTATTACAATTCTTATGAAATCAGGTGAATGTTATGGTGATTTTAGCGCCCCCTGGTGGACAGTGTTGGCGGGTGAAGCCGGGTGAAATGTGCCTGACGGACGCCTCTGTGCCGGTCAGCCATTAAGAACAATATGGAGCTGAATTTAAAATCTCAGCTGGGTGTGATGGGTCCCCTGGGGAGGGCAGTGATGTCCACTCACTGAGTCTCTCTAATACTGTTAGAGGTCTGAGTCCCAAACCCCACCCCCCTGGCTCTGTTTCTCTGTCATTAGAGGAACTGGTCTGTTATTGGTCAAACCCTATTTGAGGGACAGCTGCTGTGTCCATTGTACACAACCAGAAGGTCCGCTGTGGTAAAGATGGATCTCTGGCTACATTCACCTGCACTGGGCCACTAGGGTTTTGGGTTTGAGTCCTGGTCGGGAGCATGTTCTCCCCATGGGTACTCTGGTTTCCACACACACACACACACACACACACACACACACACACACACACACTGAAAGGCATACAGGTCAGGTTAGGTATACTCTTGACTAAGACACTGGCCCCACTGCTCTTTAGGAACTAGAATGGATTAAATTGAACCACAGGGTTCAAGAAAGTATATCTTCATCTTCTCCATTAAGATCCTTCACTCTCCGGTGGGTAATAGTGTGTGTGTGTGCACGTGTGTCTGTGTGTGTGTGTCCAGCTCTACAACGAGGAGATCCTGGACCTGTTTGACAGCACGCGGGACCTGGACTCCTCCCGGAACAGGAAGTCCAACATTAAGATCCATGAGGACGCCAGCGGAGGAATCTACACCACTGGAGTCACCTCCCGCCTGGTCAACTCTGAGGAGGAGGTACGCACACACACACACACACACACACACAGACACACACACACACACACACTCACACTCACACACACACACACACACACACACACCCACTCACACGCACACACACACACACACACACTCACACTCACACACACATACTCACACACACTCATACTCACACACACACACACATACACACACATACTCACACACACTCACACTCACACACACACACACACACACACACACTCACACTCACACTCACACTCACACTCACACACACACACATACTCACACACATACTCTCACACACACTGACACACACACACACTGACACACACACACACTCACACACTCACACACTCACACACTCACACACACCCACACACACACACTCACACAGACACACCCCTACACACACACTCTCTCTCACACTCACACACACACACACACACACACACATCTGGACCTCTCTCACACACACCTCTCTCTCTGTAGCTGCTGCAGTGTCTGAAGTTGAGGGCTCTCTATCTCTCTCACACACACACACACACACACACACACATCTGGACCTCTCTCACACACACCTCTCTCTCTGTAGCTGCTGCAGTGTCTGAAGTTGGGGGCTCTTTATCTCTCACACACACACACACACACACACACACACACACACATCTGGACCTCTCCCTCTCTCTCTCTGTAGCTGCTGCAGTGTCTGAAGTTGGGGGCTCTTTATCTCTCACACACACACACACACACACACACACACACACACACACACACACACACACACACACATCTGGACCTCTCTCTCTCTCTCTCTGTAGCTGCTGCAGTGTCTGAAGTTGGGGGCTCTCTCTCTCTCACACACACACACACACACACACACACACACCTCTCTCACACACACACCTCTCTCTCTCTCTCTCTCTCTCTCTCTCTGTAGCTGCTGCAGTGTTGGGGGCTCTCTCTCTCTCTCACACTCACACACACACACACACCCACTCTCTCTCTCTCTCTCACCCACACAGACACACACACACACCTCTCTCTCTCTCTCTCTGTAGCTGCTGCAGGGTCTGAAGTTGGGGGCTCTCTCTCTCTCACACACACACACACACACACACATCTGGACCTCTCTCTCTCTCTCTCTGTAGCTGCTGCAGTGTCTGAAGTTGGGGGCTCTCTCTCTCTCACCCACACAGACACACACACACACCTCTCTCTCTCTCTCTCTCTCTCTGTAGCTCCTGCAGTGTCTGACGTTGGGGGCTCTCTCTCTCACACACACACACACACACACACACACATCTGGACCTCTCTCTCTCTCTCTCTCTCTCTCTGTAGCTGCTGCAGTGTCTGAAGTTGGGGGCTCTCACACACACACACACACACACACACCTCTCTCACACACACCTCTATCTCTCTGTAGCTCCTGCAGTGTCTGAAGTTGGGGGCTCTCTCCCGCACCACGGCCAGCACCCAGATGAACGCTCAGAGCTCCAGATCTCACGCCATCTTCACCATACACCTGTGCCAGATGAGGATGTGTCAGCCGGGAGACCTGGTGAGAGGGGGAGCTATGACCAGCTGCTTCAAAACACAGCTTGAGCTGGACAAACCATGTTGAGTATGGAGCTGGTCTGAACTCATCAACCAGCTACCAGCTGCTTCAAAACCTAGCTTGAGCTGTTTTTTTCAGTAGGGCATAGTCAGTCCAGAGCTTATCTGTTCAAATGCATAGATCTGCCAAAATAGAAACCCCTGTCTATGCTTAGTTGTGGTGTTAGCTTACGTATTAACACCACCCTGCACCCTGTTCTGTCATCTTCATTCTGATGCACACACACCAGCCGTAAGTCACTCAGGAGTGAGCTGAGACTTCATTATTTTTGCTGCTGAAGAAGTGTCTCATTGCCATGAAGCGTGAAAGATTTCACAAAAGGTGCAAGACTTTAGATGTGTTAGCTTGTAGAGTTTGGCACTTTGGAGCTGTCACAGGGATATGTGCTTGCATGCATTAGTGTGTGAATGTGTGTGTGTGTGTGTGTGTTTATGTGTGTGTGTACAGTTCAGTCTGTAAGTATTTGGACAGTGGTACAATTTCTGTTCTTCACATTGGATTTGAAATTAAATAATGAATCTGAGATTAATGTGCAGACTGCCACCTATAATTTGAGGGTATTTACTACCATATCGGT